>NC_080174.1:61384499-61476999 GCF_950295315.1 Erinaceus europaeus
CCAAATAGAACAGATGTTTCAGCTCTATTCATTTATCTGCTAATTTGGTATACATCTGTGGAGGGTCTTCCATGAACAATGCCAAAGTCTCCATGAAGGATAGACTAGGTACAGTGACAGCTCTCACCCTCTGGAACTTGGAGGGCAGTGAGGAAGCAGATTGCCATAAAATCATTGCACAAACAATGGTAAGACTGTGGGTGTGCCAGGTAGGACCTATAATAAAGAGATTTGCTTGCTCAGAGGTATCCAGAAAGACATTGCTGAGAAAGATACACAAGCTGACAGGTGATGGATAAATAGGAGTTAAATAAATAAAAAAGGGAAGTGACAACACTGGCCACTTACTCTGTGCCAAGTACTGTGCTGTTTTGCCCCCATTTGCTAAATGAGGAAAGAGATACAGAAGCTCTGTAATTTGTCCCTACCTATCTGGAGAGTGGTGGGGCTGGACTTTAAGCCCATGCATGTTCTTACCCACTCCACTTTGCTCCCTGACTTAGAGTCCATCTTCATCTACCTGTCTTTCTGTCCACACTATTATGTTTTCTTTCCTTTTAATATTTTTATTATTTATTTTCCCTTTTGCTGCTGTTGTTGACTATTATGTTTTCTACTCCAGCTTGTTTTCCCACAATCCTGACCAGTGTACGTCTGTGTACTAGATTTCTACTTGGATGTCCCATTGTTTCTGAAATAGGGCTGTCCTTCCTTGAGTCCTGTCCTTCTCCTGCTTTTCCTATGTCAATGAATGTCATCACCACTTACAGACTTCCTTAAATCAGCAATCAGGACTCATGTTCATTATTCGTGTTTGTAATGTCTTAGTTATCTTAACATCTTAAGTACCCTCAGAACTATTGTCTTCTCACTGTTGTCCTTGTTCAGGCATCATCATCATCTCCAGTCTTTACTGTTAAGTCCCCTAACCTATCTTTCTCCTTTAATTCATTCCTATCTCCATGGCTAGAAGGATCTTTGTAAAACACAGATTAGATCCTATCGTTCAGCAGCTTAAGATCCTTTCTTGGCTCCCAAAGCCTGCAGCATAAATTCTGTGGATACATTTCTTATCATACAGCCCCTCTTCAGTCTCACGCCCCCTCCAGCTATGCTGTGTGTTATGGCTGGAATACCTAGTTCTCCACAGATTTTTCTCACTGCCAGTAATGCCCATGACATTCATCTTCCCATGGGTAATTTCTAACTCCTATTTGTACTTTGATACCACTCTCAGACAACCCTTTCTCTCTGAAGCCTTTCTGATCGTTAACTACATTTGTTTCACGCTGTGTTTCTTGCATGCCTATGCCTCCTTTACTGCACACACCATATAGTATTGCAATTATTTGTCTATCCACCCAACTCCCTTAGCAGCCTCTGAGCTCCTCAAGGACAGGGCGAGTACTGATTGACCCTGGGCCACTCGGAACTCTGTTCAGGACCTAGCACAGACTGAGTGGTGGTAACTGTTGACTGATTCGGGACCTTGCCAGTAGGAGGAGGACTTGAAAGGACTGTAGTTTGTAGGTGAAAGTCTGGAAAGAGAGAGAATAATGGGGGTAGGTGAGAGGTGCAAGTGTCAGAGTGAAAGAGGGAGGAATAGGACAAGGCAACCTGCATAAGACTGGAAATTTCTTTTGAGTAAACTTTAGTGTCAGTAGGAGGCAAAAGCCCCAGGGGTTTCAAGTGGCAGAAGTTCAGTCACCGATGTTCCAGAAGAAACACCAAAATGTTCATAGACTGGGTAGGAAGAGGATGAGCAGTGATGATGTGACCACCACTAGACAGAAAATACCAAGTCTAGAAATGCTGACAAATAGACACACCTGCTAAGACAGACAGATGCCTGAAGCCTCCCCCATCACAAGCTCTCTGTGGCCTTCTGTGGTCTACCCAACCGGGAGCCCTTGGGTTGCTTGCTCTCTCTCTCTCTCAGCAATTTTCCTACCCAAGAAAGCTCTAAGGGTTTCAATTACCGGCGCATGGGATTTAGTGCCCTGGGCTTCTCTGACTGGAGGAGATTTATTTGAAGGTTTAGTGTCGTGGAGAATTCACGTCTTCACTCCCAGGAGCCCAGCTTCCGTCCTGAGCCCCTAAATCAGGAACCAAGATGGGCTATTGTCACTTACCGCATTAGCCTCGTTAGCGGACCAGGAGGGGTGATTAATAGCAATGCACACACAGCCATCCTGCTTGCTGGCTGCTCTGCCTGCTGCTGTGTATGACCTGGAGAGGGGGTGGAGAGGGGCTGAGCCAGAGCCAGGATAACTAAGGAGTCTGGCCTGGAGCCCTGCCCCACGGCCAGATCTAGGGGTAGTTTAAGGATTTGAAAACCTAGACAGATAATGCAGCAGGAGGCCCCTGGGATCAGACCCCCGTGGCTGAGGACTCAATAGCTAGAGCAAAGGAGGCCAGTTGGTTCTAGGATAAGGCCTCATATGCACACTTATGTGTATGAGCTGTATGCATGGTGTGAAGTGGAGTATGGAAGGGAGAGAGTGTGTGTGTAGGGTGTAAAAGGTGTATGTCTATTTCATTTTTAGGAATAGATCACTGACAGTGATAGGCTCAAGAAAAGGGGTGTGTATGTAAGACAAAGAGTTATGAATAAGTCTGTGGGAAAGGAAAAAAAGAGATGGAGAAGTGAGAGAAATAACCATGTCCATGAGGGCGAGGCTTATATGAGAGACAGACGATCTGTGTGTATGAACAGGAGTGAGGCAGCTGGGAGGGAGTTACTTTCAGAGATGTTTGTGTGAAGTCGAACATGTAGGAGATAAAGTGGGTATGTAGATGGGGACTGAGAGAAAGGGGTGTGTTACAAGTACATGTGTGTAGTGAGGGAGAGAGTGTGAGAGGTGCGGCTGGGAGAACGGGGTTCGTAGTAAGATAGGGAAGTTAAGGGGGAGAGCTGTGTGTGCATGAGAGAAAGAGAAAGAGAGAGCAAGTGAATGAGAGAGGGACAGAGACAAAGAGAGGTTTTGTATATGAGTGAGGGAGGAAGGTTGTGTATGTGTCCGAGAGAAAGAAAGGGTGTTATGTGTGCTGAAAGGTTGCTTATAGAAGGAGAGAGATGGCTGGTGAGGGAAGAAAGGGTGTGTTGCCCTCCCCGTTTTTTTAACAACAACAATAATAACTACAACAACAATAAAAACAACAAGGGCAACAAAAGGGAAAATAAATAAATAATTAAAAATTTAAAATCTTTATTTATTTATTGAATAGAGACAGCCAGAAATTGAGAGGGAAGGGGGTGACAGGAAGGAAGAGAGACAGAGGAGACACTTGCAGCCCTGCTTCACCACTCGCAAAGCTTTCCCCTTGCAGGTGGGGACTAGGGGCTCGAAGCCCGGTCCTTGAGCATGTAACACGTAGGCTTAACTAGGTGAGCCACCACCCGGCCCCTCCCCTTTTTTCATTGTGCCTTTGCACATTCTCCTCTCCATTACCCCTCTCCTCCATATTTGGAGTCAGGCTAACCTGGGTTTTGAATTTTGGTTTTGAGTGCTTCACTCAGTTACAGGTTTCCGCTGCTACCTGAAAGTAGAAAGTAGATAGTTCCTATCTGGTATAATTTGGTAGGTTATTATTATTATTTTGATCTGGGAATATCATTACTGTTAATTTACATGGAAAAACCTCTGAGTGTCCGAGATACCCCTGCTCCCACTAACCTACTAAACCATACCAGATAAGAACGGTCCACTCTCAGCTAGTGGGGAAAACCTGTTTTTAACCTGTTCAGTTACCAGGTGGGTAGTGAACATCTACAAGCTGTTTCTTTCTATGCCTCAATTTTTTCCTCACCTGTAAGATAGAGATGGACAGAGCAGTGGTGGCAGCTCAACGACATAATTTATTAAAACGTCTCATGAATGCATTGAATCAAGAGCAGGGTGCAGCTTGGCACGAGGGCCAAGATATGGTAGCTATGGAGTTTAGGCTCTTCTGACAGTCCTGCCTTCTCACTTTCCTTCCCCCATAGCCCTTCTCCCCTCTGTTCCCTCAATCACAGCAGAGCCATAGTATTAATTATTAGAACCAATTGACTGTTTAGACTCTGATGTTTTAACTAATCGCCACTAATGGCAGAGGCTGGTGAGCAATCACAATCATTTAGTTCTTAGGCAAACCCCTTCTCGTAGCTGGGAGCAGACTGGGGGGTGGGGTGTCGAGCAGAGCAGTGGCTGCAAGTTGGGAGTGACAGGAGAAGGATTGTTGCTGCCCAGATAGCAAACCCCCCCCCCCCACTCTGGTGGCCCTGGCCCAGAAGCCTAGAGCTCTGGGCGTCCTCTGGACTAGCCCAGTTCTCTGGGGCCAGTCAGTGGAGCCCTACCTTGGAAGTGGGATGGTTTCCTTCCCACCTTCTGATTTCTGAGCTCTTTTGGCCACAGTCCCATGTGCCCCCCAACCCTTTGGATTTAGAATTTTGTCTTGGCAGTCTCTAGTAACCACCCCCAACAGATCAAAAACACACTAGCTGCTCCCTTTCCCTGGGGTGCTTTGCAATTAGGGCTGTTTCTAAACACCGTTTCTAAATGTCTGCTTCTGGGGAGGGTCAACTAAATATAGGTTCAAATATCACCTTCTGGTAGGGCATGAGTGGATGCTAGTTGTGCTGGAAAACTGCACCCTTTCCATTCTGGCTGAGGGTTTCAGTGATGAGAATAGAAAAACATAAGCTCTGTGTTTCTGTGTGGAGTACACGTGCTTGGCCTGCCTTCTTCACATCGAGGTCCTAGAGCACCAGTCCTACACTACTGGGAGTAGCCTGGCCTCTCTGTCCTGCACCAGCCTCACTGAATACCAGTTCAGGTGGAGGTCAGGCTGAGTGGACCAGAGGGCTCAAATGTCCCAGAGTGGGTGGGGCTAGGGGTGGGCTTAGGTGCCTGTGGCCAGTAGGTGTCGCTGTGGCTCCAGCACTGGGAGGGGGGTGTGAGGCAGGGGGCCTTGGGGGTTACTGGGTGCCCCTTGGCCTTCCTTGCCCTCAACAAGATCATTCCATTGAAATGACTTCCTCAGAGTTTCTCAAAATTGAAGTCTACAGGGTGAACTTGGAGGTTTGTGTGAAAATTCTGATTTGGCAGCTCTGGAGTAGGTCCTAAGACTTGCAGAGCTCCTAGAGGAAGTTGATGCTGCCCATTTGTGGACCAACTTTCAAGCAAGTTCCACTTAGATAAGCTCCCCAGAGAGGTGGGGTGGGGGACACTGGCTCTTTCAAAGCGAGTCTTTACCCTAACTCCTATTTCCTCAGTAAAGCTCCCAGACCAGAGACCTTGAGTAACTACTGGGTCTTTTCTTTCTAAATCAAGGTGGGTTTCTCCTCTGCCTCAGTCTCATCCCCTGTCTGAAACTTCTGGGCACAACAGAAGTCCCTGCTTGCAGGAGCAGTGGGTTATACAGGCTGGACTAGTGTTTACCTATTCCAAGCCTGATGTTTTGTGATATTTAGGTAGTGATTAAGTTAACTAATGAATGTGTGCATTGTTATTGCTGCTGGGGCCTTGTACCTGCCTGATCCCACTGCTCCTTATGAGTTTGTTTGTTTTTTCCTTTCAATTTCAGATAAAAAGAGACAGTTCACAGCCTGGGAGGTGGCACTGGATAAAGCATAGGATCCAAAAACATGAGGTCTTGAGTTCACTCACTCTCATTGCATGGACGAGAGTAATGCTCTGGTGCTCCTTTTCTCTCATTAACTAAATAAATATTTGTATATTTTTAAAATTAGTGATTGATTAACATTGTTTTAAAGAATCATAATTCAATTTGCTTAGAAAACTGGGAGCTTTTAAAATATTACTTATTTGATAGGACAGAGAGAAATTGAAAGGGAAGGCACAGATAGAAAGGGAAAGAGAGACAACTACACCACTGCTTCACTACTTGTCAAGTTTTCCCCAGTGGGGACTGGGGACTTAAACCCAGGTCCTTGTACATGGCAATATTTGGGCTCAACCTGGTGCATTGCTGCCTGGTCTTAGAATGTACTGGTAATTTTAAATGGGCATAGTTGCCCTGCCAGGCTACCCCAGGGAACCCACTGCCCCAGTCAGTAGTACTTAAGCTGGGCCAACCAGAGGACTCCCTTTCACACTGTGCAGAATCATGTCCTAAATACACCAAACACTTCTGCCTCTAAGTGCTCTAGTCCCCACTCACACACAACTCTACTTAGGAAACTTCTCACTGCCTTTATACAAAACACTCCCACTTTTGCAAATTATCTCTGTAATCTCACTAATCACTTTCTTACCAATCCTTCTAAATAAGAACATCCTTTTGGATACCTAGGAAGGGTTAATGCCTCAGTTTTCTCATCTGTAAAATGGAAATAATAAAATAGCATGAGGTCAATACTGAGCAGTGTGGTTCTTGTTCATGTCAGAGGTAGTAGAGGCTATTAATGACAGAGTTATGCATGAAGTCATTGGACTAGTAGCTGAGACTTATTACCCTTTTATGTCAACTGTTGGCTGTTACTACTATGCCTACCCTGGGATACTTAACATCCTAGAAAAGCAATGTTTCTTTGGCTAGGAAAAGGTGAAAATACTTAGTAAGTCTGGAAAATAAAAGTTGTAATAAGTTTGCAAATAAAATTTGTAACTCCTGTGGTAGTGCTGTGTTCTGTCTAGTGCACTGAAAACATCTCTCCCAAGTAACTCAGGTCAGTAAGCAGAGACTGACTGGGTTGGTGGGTGGTTTCAGTCATCCCCTGGCCTCTGCTGGGTCCTGGGCATGAAAGGGGCCAGGGATCACCCTGCCCCAAGTGTCAAATCTGTTGGAGACCTGGGCTGGCCCTGCATCTGCCTCTGGGGAGAAGATGGGTGGTTCTGAGCCTGCTTTATTGGGGTTCCATGACCCTGAGAAACTAGAAGAGATAGTACAACAACAGCTCTGGACAGCCCCCCCTCAGACCTGAAATCTTTCCTCTTTTTTTTCCCCTTCTTTTTCTTTTCCTTCTTTCCTTCCCTTCCTTCCATCCTTTCTTTTCCCAGAGCACTGCCCAGCTCTGGCTTATTGTGGTGTGGAGGGATTTAACCTGGGACCTTGGAGCCTCAAGCATGGGAGTCTTTTTGCATAACCATTATGCTATCTTCCTCACCTAGCAACATTTCTCTGTCCCCTCAAGCCTATGTCATTCTCTTTCCTTTCTTCATTGGTACCTCCAAATTCCTCAGCCCCTGCATCCTGTCTTGGTGGCTCAGTCCCAGGCAAAGTCCCAGGTGGGGCTGAAGGTAGGGAACAGCCTTTAGGAAGGAGAACTGAAGGGGTGGATTATGAGTTCTGGAGTCAGAGAGTGTTGGTATGTTTTATGTTGGTTTGATCTCCTTCCCCCCACCTCTGGGAGAATTGGTTTGGCCCTTGCTAGTTTCGCACCTCTCTTTCTCCCCTCCCCCTATGCTACATAGTTCCAGAGTTCTGGTGCAGCGGCCGGAAGAGAAGGATGCAGGACAGATCTGTGTGGTGATTAGTTTGGGTTAGTTTATGAATCGTTGTTCATGAATAAATAAATACAGCTTCCCGGCCCAGCCATGTGTCCTCGAGTCTCTGTTTACCGCCGTGAAGCTAGCCCGGCCAGCTGGATCCCTGAACCGTAACGACAAATGGCGCCCAACGTGGGGCATGAACCCACGACCCTGAGATTAAGAGTCTCATGCTCTACTGACTGACCCCCCCCCCCCCGCCTCTGGGAGATTGTGGTATGGCCCCTGCTAGTTTCGCGGGCCCTCTTCTCCCTGCCCCCGGAACCCTGACAGACTTGCAGAGTTCTGCGTGCGGCCACTGGAGGAGAAGGATGCAGGACACATCTGTGTGGTGACTGGTTTGGGTTAGTTTATGGATTGTTGTTCGTGAATAAAGAAATACAGCTTCTCGGTCCAGCCGTGTGTCCTCGAGTCTCTGTTCACCGCTGTGAAGCTATCCTGGCCTGCTGGAGCCCCGAACCTTAACGACAAGAGAGGTCTGGTTTTGAAATCCAATTTAGTACAACTAGCCTTAGGGCAAGGGCTATGCTCTATCTTCATAGCTGAGGTGAATGATTCTGACCCCTCCCCAGTGTCTCCTGCCATCCTGGAGCTTCAGTAAATGAGTGGAATGAAAGTGTGAGCATGGATGACAGAGTTGTGCACAGAAGAGGCTTCAGCACTTTCCTGTCTTGTCTGGGAAGCAGTGGACCTGGGAGTTGACAACTGGGAGCCTTGTGTTGTTAAAATTTTCGGAGGCTCTTGCCGGCTGGGTTAGCTTCACGGGCGGGTAACAGAGACGCGGAGACAACGGCTGGGCAGGGAAGCTGTATTTCTTTATTCAAGAACAACGATTCATAAACTAAGACAAACTAATCACCAAACAGAACTCTGCTGTCTCTTTGCGGCGGTGCAAGCACTCTCTCTTACTCTGTAACTCTGGAACCCTCTAACTCTGGAACTCTTCCACTCTCTCTCTGGAACTCAGGAACCCTCTCTCAGGGTTCCTTGGGGCGGGGCCAAGCAGGCCCGCGAAATTAAGAGGACTGATCCAATTCTCTCGGCGGGGGAGAACTAGAACCCAATGCAAAGCATACAACACCTCGGGAAACTTTGTCCTCAGGTTTCAGAGTTTCTTTTGCACCCACAAATCTGTCTTCCCCTAGACAGAGTGGTCAGTGTTCATCAGAAAACACAGGCCAGTGTCTGTAAGAAGGCAGGGGAACTGGGCTGGAGGCTCTGTGCAAAGAGGGGCAGCTGAGAGGCCTGCCAGGTACCACCTGTTACCAGATGCTATATGGGACTCCACACTCCACCACCACCACCACACCACCACCACCACCACCACCACCACCACCACCACCACCACCACCACCTTGCTAAAACTGACCAACCCTCTTGGCTGAGTTCTTTCCTTTCCTTTCCTTTCCTTTCCTTTCCTTTCCTTTCCTTTCCTTTCCTTTCCTTCCTTCCTTTCTTTTTTAAAGATTTTATTTATTCATAGGAAAGATAGGAGGAGAGAGAGAAGGAACCAGACATCACTCTGGTACATGTGCTGACGGGGATTGAACTCAGGACCTCATGCTTGAGAGTCAATGCTTTATCCACCGTACCACCTCCCGGACCACATTCTTCCCTTCCCTTCCCTTCCCTTCCCTTTTCCCTTTTGTTTCTTATTCTTTCCCTTTCCTTTCCCTTTTTCTTCTTTTCTTCCTCCTCCTTTTATTTGCATCAGGGTTATTACTGAGGCTCAGTGCCCACACATCTTTATTGCTATTGGTGGCCATATTTCTCTTTCTTTCTTACCTCTCCTTTTTTTCTGAGACAGCAAGAAATAGAAAGTGAGAGAAAGGGAGAAAAAGAGACACCTGCAGCATTGCTTCACCACTTGTGAAAAATTCCCCTGCAGGTGTTGACTGAGTGCTTGAATCCGAGTTCTTGCACATGGTAACATATATGCTTTACCCGGTGTGTCTCTGCCTGGCCCTTGACCTGCTATTCAGAATTACAGAGCAGGGCTGAGGGAAGAACACTAGGTGAAGGTGAAGTCTACCTTCACTCAGGTTGGGTCTGCTCGAAGGACAGTCTTCCCTCTCCCTCCTTTCTCTCTCTGCCCAGTGTTCTTTCTGTCTGGCATTCCTTTCCCCCTCCCATTCATTTTTTACCATGAACAGTTTAAAATTTAGTTCTGGAACAGCTTTGAAATTTGGAGGTGATTCTTCTGGAGATATGGAGAAAGGGAGCCCAGGTATAGAAGCTCACAGACTGGGCACAGAAAACACCATTACAAAGTTGATTGAGAAGGGCTCAGAGGAGGCAGGACTTCCTGGACGAGGAGCATCAGATGGAGAGAAGATGACAAGAGAAGGTAGGGATAGCAAGAAAGAGTGGTGGAGAAACTGCTGAGGGGGCCATTGAGTGTGGCTGCAACAGAAGGAAATTGGAGGGGTGATGAGGGTTGGGCTGTGGAAGTCCATGGGAACTTCCCTGGGCCTTTGCTCATTGTGCAGTGGGGACTCATGATGTGGTGTGAATTAGGAACTAACATGCATTGACACTTCAGAGCTGGGAGGGTTTATAGACCAAGTCATTGAGCTCCTCAGTCTTTAGAAGTGGAACTAAGGCTTTGTGGGAGAACCTGCTTAGCCAATGAGGCAGTCATTGGTCCTGCACACAGAAGTTTGAGCCTTGCCCAAAGCATAAAAGGCTGGGATTATTAATTCTACTTTGTACTATAAATTGTTTTCTTTCTATTTTAAATTAATAGAACAGAGAAAGTGAGAGGGAATGGGGAGATAGAGAGAAAAAGAGACACATGTAGACTTGCTTCACCATTTATGAAGCTTCCCCCTGCAGGTGGGATGTTAGGGCTTGAACCCATGTCCTTGTGCCTGATAATGTACACTCAACCAGGTATGCCATCACCTGGCCCTTAGTGTGTGTTTAATTTTTAATCATATTTAACTTTTTTTTAACATTTTGATTTATTATCTTTATTTATTTACTGGACAGAGACAGCCAGATATTGAAAGGGAAGGGGGTGAGAGAGAGAGGGATAGAGACAGAGAGACACCTGCAACACTGCTTTACCACTTGCAAAGCTTTCTCATTGCAGGTGGGGAATGGGGGCTTGAACTCATGACCTTACACTTTGTAACATGTTTGTTTAACCAGGTGTGCCACCACCTGGTCCTGTAGGTTTTCTTTTTCTTTCTTTCTTTCTTTCTTTCTTTCTTTTTTTTTTTTTTTTTTTTGCCTCCAGGGTTATCACTGGGGCTTGGTGCCTGCACTATTAATCCACTGCTCCTGGAGGCTATTTTTTCCCTTTGTTGCCCTTGTTGTTTTATCGTTGTTATGGCTATTATTGTTGTTGTTATTGATGTCGCTGGTGTTGGATAGGACAGAGAGAAATAGAAAGGGGAGGGGAAGACATAGAGGGGGAGAGCAAGATAGACACCTGCAGACTTGCTTCACTGCCTGTGAAGCGACTCCCCTGCAGGTGGGTAGCTCGAACAGGGATCCTTATGCTGGTTCTTGCGCTTTGCGCCATGTGCACTTAACCCACTGCGCTACCACCCAACCCCTCTTTTTCTTTCTTTCTTTCTTTCTTTCTTTCTTTCTTTCTTTCTTTCTTTCTTTCTTTCTTTCTTTCCTCCTTTCTTTCTTTCTTTCTTTTTAAATAAAGATTATTTATTTATTTGAAAGAGAGAGATAGGGAGAGGGAACTAGAGCATCATTCTGATAATGTGTGATGGTAGGGATTGAACTTGGGATCTCATGCTTGAGGGTCCGACACTTTATCTACTGTGTCACTTCCAGAGTTGCTACTAATTCCCATTTGACTGACAAAGGAGCTGAGACTCAGCACTCAAGTGAGATATTGGTTATCACTGCTAGCACTCATTAGATCTGAGATTTGAAATGATCTGGTTTCCTGAATGGGGCCTGTAGGGGTGATTATGTGCAGATCACTGCTTATCTGACCAGCCTGTTCAATGTAGGAGCTGGCCCAAAGCAGGAAGCAATCAGGGTACTTACTATTGAACTGGGAGAACTCTAAGGAAGAATCAATCTCTAAAAGACTGGGATAGGATCATTGAGATAAAAGCCTTGGAGGTTGGGAGATAGTTTAATCAGCAGAGGGACATACTTTACCAGGCCTGAAGACCTAGGTTCAAGTCCCTGACCACCATATAGGAAGGAGCACCACACAAGAGGAAGCTTCATAAGAGGCAGGGATGTGCTGTGGTGTCTCTCCCTTCTCTGTCTCTCACTAAAAACAATAAAAAATAATCCTCTGGGAAGACTGAAAAGTGAAGCTCCAGCAAAAACTCTGTTAGGGAAGGTGGGGGAGAGAGGGACTGACTCCTTGAAAGATAGGGAATCCCAAGTTTCATGGAGAATGGTAGGTTATAGGCCAGTGGCAGGAGGTCCCAATGGAAGCAAGGGCAGAGGAAGGAATGTAGTCCTTGATCTAGACTCTCCTTGTCTAGCCGGGCCCGAACCACCACCAAGGGCATCCTGGTGGTGCTTGCTCCAGAGACTGTCCTTCTAACACACTGACTGAGTGGGTGAGCTGGGGTGTCATCACCATACCTGTGATCTTGGCACAGTTGGTTGCTCCTCAACTCAGGACTCATGCCGAAAACACATTCTCTGAGGACGGTATCTGGGCTAACTGTCCATGGTCACAGAGCCCCTTATTGTCCCAGAGTGCTCTGTCCATGCCTAGAGTGCTCTGTCTGTTCCCAGAGTAGCCTTGTCCTCATATCTGACTTGCCTTAGTCTCATGACCTTCACCCACTTCTCCCACAGCACTTTGCATCTTAACTTGCACTGGGGGTCACAGCCTGCATACCTTTTCATGTAGCCTGAGGTTATTTTTTTTCTATGTAAAAGTATTTGTTTATTTATATAGAATCTACTCTGGCATATTCAAAGTTGGAGATCCATCCTGGGGCCACAAGCATACAAGTCCTGTGCTCTACTCACTGAGCCAACATCCTTGACAACTTTAGCCTTAACTTAGATCAGTTGACCATGTGCACTCTTTTCCCTGTGATGTACCCCTTCTAGACCATAAAATCCCTCAGTGTAGGGACCTGGCCTTTGAATCATTTTGTTCTTGCTAAATCCTCATTCTGGTGTTCATAAATATGTATTAAATTTGAATCATTAGAGAGAGAGATGGGCACTTTAACTTCCTTAAGCCTGTTTTGTTGCACGTAAAATGGAGACACGTGAAGCAGGAAGGTGGCTCAACAGTAGAGAACATGCCTCATGTGTGTGAGACCCTGAGTTTGATCCCTGGCATTGCATGAGTGCCCACAAAACAAAACAAGTGGAACTCTGTGCGTGGTGGACTTCATGGTTGGTTGATGCTTTTGCCTTCTCTCTCTTTTACATGGACTCTTTTGTAAGAAAAATAAAAATAAAATGGAGACAGTGATTCTGGTCACTTGGGATTCTTGGGATGTATAAATGCAATTAAGATTGATATTACCTCATATTTAGGAGGTAGATGTCATTATTATTATTATTATTATTTTGCCTCCAGGGTTATCGCTGGGGCTCACTGCCTACACCATAAATCCACTGTTCCTGGAGGCTATTTTTTCCTTTTTTGTTGCCCTTGTTGTTTTTATCATTGTTGTAGTTATTATTGTCATCGTTGTTGGATAAGACAGAGAGAAATAGAGAGAGGAGGTGAAGACAGAGAGGGGGAGAGAAAGACAGACACCTGTAGACCTGCTTCACCCCTTGTGAAGTGACTCCCCTGCAGGTGGGGACCCGGGGCTCGAACTGGGATCCTTATGCCAGTCGTTGTGCTTTGTGCCACGTGTGCTTAACCTGCTGAGCTACCGCCCAGCCCCCGTCTTTATTATTTATAATATACAGAAAAATATATTCTCAGGGCTCAGAGATGACTGGAGACTTGCCCAGGGTCACATAGCAGGGACACACAGCTGTTGGGAATGAATGACCAGCCCTTTCACTGAACCACACTCTATAGCTTCCAGGAGGGAGGAGGCTGTGAAGTTTGGCTGGAGGTTGGGAAGTATAAGTCAAGTTGGGGAGAAAGGTAAGTCTTCCAATCTCACCAGCTACATTTGAGTTCTGCCAGAAGCCAGGCAGGGCAAATGGAAAAGAAGTGGAAAGAATCATGTCTGCAACTAAGAACTCCCCAGGGAGGAGACACCTGTCCTCAGGAAGCCTGATGAAGAAAAGCAGGCTCAGGAAAGGTGGCAGCGTGAGGGCTGGGTAGACTGTAGAAGTACATGGTGGTCAGGGAGCCTGTGAAGGCAGGTGGGGGAGACCTGTTGGCTGGCAGAGGCAAGTCCACAGGCTACATGCCTTGATCCTGCGTGCAGGGACTGGCCAGCTACCACTCTCCTCACACCTGGGTTGGGGCCTGGCCTATAGGCATTCCGAGACATCAGCCACCCCTGCCCCCTGGCCCAGCAGCAGGCCCAGCTGGCTCACCTTCTCAATCAATACCGTGCTCTTAATGGGCCCAGCCACCAGCACCAACCAGGGGCATTAAATGTTAATTATATCTATTTGGATTTGAAAAATTTTATTACTCAAGTTAATTATGACTGGAGTCATAAAAAGGTTTCAGAGTGAAAGGGCTGCCTTATTGGGGCCACTTTCCCTAAGACAGATTGGAAAGAAAGAGAAGAAATAAAAGCATCTGGCTCAAAGGGCCAGGCATTCCGTATCTAGCAGGCTGAGAGCCCTAGACTCAGGGGCCCTGTATCTTCCAAGAACAGAAGAGCAGCTCATTCGGTAGCAGGGCTGGTACCCAGAGTATGGGAGAGACCAGTCTGGTCAGGGCAGAGCCTCAGCTCAAAGCCCCAGTGGTGCTGTCATGTGAAGAAGGCTCCAGAGAAACTGAGACCCTATGAATCATAACTGGGCTCCCCAAGACCCAGGAGTATATACTGTCTCTCCAAGTGGTCCAAACCTTGGGAACTCCTCCAGCCCATCTCCCCAGCCTGACCTTGCCCACCCCAGACCCATAGCTTCCTGCCAGCCCCACTTATGATTCATGGACCTGACCTCGGGCTATAAAGTGTTCACTCTAGCGGGCACAGAGGCAGGATTTACAGCTCTGGGGTCAGCGGTAGGCAAAAATACACACAATAGCTGATTCACAAGGGTGCTCCATTCCCACTCTGCCCATAACTCTTTCTTGCTCATGCAGGTGTACACACACACACACACACACACACCCACACACACACACACACACACACACACACACACGTTGCTAGACATACAGGTGCACAGCTATGCCCAGGAGCCATCCTAGTTATGCACCCAGTAATGGGTGTTCCATCTGTGGAGCAAGCTCTGTGTATAAGGTGCTTTACAAGCATTTGTCTAATCCTTAATGCTGATCCACTAAGGTCAAAGTCAGTGTTAACTCATTTTATAGAAGGAGCTAACTAAGGATCAGGCAGATTAAGTGATTTGAGCACATGTGCCCTACAAGCAAACCATCTCTGAAAGAACCCTGATGCCTCAGCTGCTGGCTAGGAAGTCTAAAAGTGGAATCACTGCCTCCTGGACCAGTGTACCTCCTCTCCTCAGTATGGGTATGTGTATGTGTATGTGTATGTGTATGTGTATGTGTATGTGTATGTGTATGTGTATGTGTATGTGTATGTGTATGTGTATGTGTATGTGTATGTGTATGTAGGGGGATATTCCAGAAGCAGAGCTGCTTTCCTTCTTTGTCACTCCCACACCCCTCTGCAAAGCAGTAGTAAGAGTGGGGAACATAAACTTGAACAGGAACCCCTTAAACCTCTGGGGAGCAGAGGTTTAAAATTCACGACTACAATTTTAAACTGCACACATTTAAAAAGTCTGAAGGAATTGGGAGCTAGGGGAAGGGATTCACTACTCATCAAGAGTAGCAGAGGAGGGGGTCGGGCGGTGGTGCAGTGGGTTAAGCGCACATGGCGCTAAGCGCAGGGACCCGCGTAAGGATCCCGGTTCGAGCCCCCGGCTCCCCACCTGCAGGGGAGTTGCTTCACGGGCGGTGAAGCAGGTCTGCAGGTGTCTATCTTTCTCTCCCCCTCTCTCTGTGTCTTCCCCTCCTTTCTCCATTTCTCTCTGTCCTATCCAACAACAAAGCAACGTCAACAATGGCAATAATAACCGCAACAAGGCTGCAACAACTAGGGCAACAAAAAGGGGGCAAAATGGCCTCCAGGAGCGATGGATTCATGGTGCAGGCACTGAGCCCAGCAATAACCCTGGAGGGAAAAAAAAAAAAAAAGAGTAGCAGAGGAATCAACTGCTCATCAAGAAAGGGCATTAGATATGATATAGTTCATATATCTTGTGAGGGGGAAATTTTTATATTTGTACCTCCCAAGCTGAGCTCCTCTCTCTCATTTTTTAAAAAAAGATTTTATTTATTTATTAATTAGGAAGATAGGAGGAGAAAGAGAAAGAACTAGACCTTACTCTGGTACATGTGCTGCCAGGGACTGAACTCAAGACCTCATGCTTGAGAGTCCAATACCTTATCTACTGTGCCACCTCCCAGACCACCTCTCTCTCATTTTTTAAATTTTATTATCTTTATTTATTGATTGGACAGAGACAGCCAGAAATTGAAAGGGAAGTGGGGGGGGGTAGAGAGGAAGAGAGACAGAGAGACATCTGCAGCACTGCTTCACCACTCGTGAAGCTTTCCCCCTGTAGGTGGGGACTGGGGGCTTGAACCTGATTCTTTGAGCATTGTAACATGTGTGCTCAACCAGGTGCACCACCACCCAGTCTCCCAAGCTGAACTCCCCCCCTTATTTACTTTAATGAGAGAGATACAGAAATACCCAGACACAGACCAGAGTACTGCTCATCTCTGCCTTAGAGGCTGAGAATTAAACCTGGGACCTCAGAATCTCAGGCATGAAAGTCTTTTTCATAGACTTTATGCTGTTTCCCCAGTCATCAAGCTGAGCTTCTAAATGAACTGCTTTTATCATTGGTATTGTGATTATAATTATTCTGTAGTTGTGAAGACTCTGCAAAAAAAGCTTATCACCTCTTGCTATAGCTCAAGTACTTTTTTGCCTCTTCCTGTTTTACCAAGTCTTAAGAATTCTTTCTTTATCTCTCAGACCAGCACTTTTGTTTCTATAAAAAAAGGGGGGTAGGGGGTGACAGACAATGGTGCTCTCAGTAGAATGCACACATTTTCAAACCAGTAACTATAGTCCTTTAGAGCTGGCTCCCTCATACCTCAGCCAGGACCTCACTCTCACCTCTACTCCTCTCTCTTGCATGTTGCTATTTTTAAAAAAAATATTTATTTATTTATTCCCTTTTGTTGCCCTTGTTGTTTTTTTATTGTTGTAGTTGTTATTGATGCCATTGTTGTTGGATAGGACAGAGAGAAATCGAGAGAGGAGGGGAAGACAGAGAAGGGGAGAGAAAGACAGATACCTGCAGACCTGCTTCACCGCCTGTGAAGTGACTCCCCTGCAGGTGGGGAGCTGGGGGGGTGGCTCAAACCAGTATCCTTAGGCTGGCCCTTGCACTTTGCACCACATTTGCTTAATCCGCTGTGCTACCGCCCAACTCCTTGCATGTTGCTCTTATATCACCTGTTTCTCTTCTGTTTTCAAACTTGTGTATACCTCTTTCCTACAATGGCCAGCATTCCCTTGATCTTGCCATTTCCTATACCTCCTTTCTTAGTTTCCTGCCTCTTGGAATAAAGGCTCTCTGTCTGTGGGCTCATTGCCTGTCCCTTCTGGGGGGTGCAGTATTTGTTCCTGGTGATGCCACCACTACCTACTGTGGCCTCTAGGTCCCCAGTGTCCTCCTTCTCATAGTAGTGGCTTTTCTGCAGAATTTCTGCTCTGTTACATATTACCATCTGTCCTTCCCTGCCCTTCCTTCCTCTACAGCTGACCTGACATCAGTATCTTGTCTCTACTTCCCAATCTCCCTGACAAGTCTCACTCCTGTGCCTTTTGCTCACAGAAAGTTTACCTTCTTAAACTTGTGGTCTCCCACTTAGCCCTCTATGTGACTCCTAAACCTGCTTTGAATGTGATGTTTCTCCTGTACTCTTGTGCTGAACTGTCAACTGCCCAAAGGATACGCTGGATGTGAAGACTGTCACCTGAAGTGAAACACACTGACACTGGAAATTATTCTTTTTCTCTTAAAAATGGCACCCTCTCCTCCTCTTCATTTCTATCCATTCAATAATGATTTCTCTGGTTGCCTAGTCCAGTCCACCCTTCCCCAAACATAGAACCATTGATTAGATGAAAATGCCAACTAAATATTTTCCAAGTAACTACTATGTGTGAAGCTCAAATAGCCCACGGCAGTAAGGGGTGGAAGGACAGGGAGGGAGCTTGAAATCATGGAGAGCAAAGGCTCTGGGATCAGATACATTTGAATTCAGATGCTTATCATTCATTTTATCCTCACAGCTACCTACATAAAAATATTATTCCATTTTGGAGATTGAAAACCAGATTCAGAGAGGTTAAGGAACTTGTCTAAGGCCACAGAGCTCTAGAGGGCAGAGCCATGTGTGAACCTAGGCCTGGGTAGTACTCAGACCACTGTTACTTTCACTTCTCAATAGCTCAGTTTTTTTTTTTCTTTTACTACAGTGTCACTGGTGCCTAAGACCTGGTAAATAAATTTTCAATAAAAGAATACCTATTGGATTTGGTAGTTAGCATTGATGTTGACTTTGACAAAAGCAGGGTTGAGGGAGGCAAGGTCATAAGTGAGGCTACAGTGGTTTAAGGTGTGGATGAAGGCTGGCAGGTGTCCAGTATGGTCCAGCCATTCAAGAATTTGGAGGAAAGGGAAAGAGGGGGTTTTGAGAAATTACTACGATGCCTTTCTCCCTTCTCTCCCTCCTTAATCCCTCCTTCCCTCTTTTCTTTTCTTTTTTAAATATTATTTATTCCCTTTTTGTTGCCCTTGTTGTTTTATTGTTGTAGTTATTGATGTCGTCGTTGTTGGATAGGACAGAGAGAAATCAAGAGAGGAGAGGAAGACAGAGAGGGGGAGAGAAATATAGACACCTGCAGACTTGCTTTACCACCTATGAAATGACTCCCCTGCAGGTGGGGAGCTGGGGGCTCGAACCAGGATCCTTAGGATGGTCTTTGTGCTTTGCACCACCTGTGCTTAACCTGCTGTACTACCTCCTGACTCCCCCTTTCTTTCTTTTTTTCTTAAACTTTTTTTTTATTGCTACCAAGCTTATCGATGGGGCTTGGTGCCTGCATGATGAAATGATGAATCCGCCACTCCTGGTAGCCATTTTTCTTCTTTATTTTATAGAACAGAGAGGAATTGAGAGAGGAGAGGGAGGGAGAGGGAGTGAGACAGAGAGACAGATACCTACAGCTCTGCTTCACTGCTCCATGGAGCTTTCCTCTAGCAGGTGGGGACTGGGGGTTTGAAACTGAGTCCTTGGGCATGGCAATGTGTGCACTCAATCTGGTACACCACTGCCAGGCCCCCTTGTTCCTTTTCTTTTTTTTTAGTCTTTCTTTTTTTAAAAATATTTATTTATTTCCTTTTGTTGCCCTTGTTGTTTTATTGTTGTAGTTTTAAATATTTATTTATTTATTAATGAGAAACATAGGAGGAGAGAGAAAGAGCCAGACATCACTTTGATACATGTGCTGCCGGGGATTGAACTCAGGACCTCATGCTTGAGAGTCCGATGATTCTACACTGTGCCACCTCCCGGACGACTTATTGTCGTAGTTTTTATTGTTGTCGTTGTTGCTGGATAGGACAGAGAGAAATGGAGAGAGGAGGGGAAGACAGAGGGGGGAGAGAAAGATAGACACCTGCAGACCTGCTTCACCACTTGTGAAGCAACACCCTTGCAGGTGGGGAGCCGGGGGCTCAAACCGGGATCCTTAATACCGGTCCTTGCGCTTTGTGCCACCAGCGCTTAACCCGCTGTGCTACTACCTGACTTCCCCGTTGTTCCTTTTCAATGTGTGGATGGTACTTGATCCAGCAGCAGATCATGGCTGGAGCCAGACCTCAGAAAGAATCTGGGGGGATTCCAGGCACTAGGAGAGGAAATGCTTACTACTCAGGAGGAACACTAGTCTGTTGTAGAGAAACAGATCATAGCAGCTTTCCTAGGGAACAGCTGAGCTAGATGAAAACCGGGGAGTTGGGGACTGGAAGAAGAGAGGTCATCATAATGCCAACTTTGCTGAGGGAGCTCATGTTCTGGAGGCTTAGCATTGAACTTCCCTCTGCTTTTCCCCAGGATGCTGCTGCTAGCTCCTGAGAGGGGGGGCTTAGGTGACTAGATTAGAAGTGGCTACTATTTATTGGTTGTGTCAAGTCAAGTAGGGTTTGAGGAGGACGATGACTTTTGAACTATTATACAATGTACCTGAGCCCCAGTTCTGCTGGTACAGATGAAGACCAAAGGGCAAGCAGGATTCCCCCGAATCCTACACCCACTCTGGGGAGTCAACCCCTATTTCTAGAACAGGAGCCAGCGAGGCTTTCCACCAATGAAGCAATAAAAGGAGAAAATCAACATCCCAATGATCTTGTTTATGGTGCTAAGTAAGCTCTACAGCTTAATCCTTTGGAGGTTAATGAATTTACAACTTGCTTTGGAATTTGACAAGGGCTATAAAAGAGGAATGAACACTCAGTGCAGCCCTTTCCTTAGTGGCTGCTGAGGGTCAGACTAGCTTGACTTCGCTTGTTCTAAGGAAGGAAGGAAGGAAGGAAGGAAGGAAGGAAGGAAGGAAGGAAGGGGAAATTTAAATGAAGGGCTCATGGCCAATTATCTGGGCTCTGTTTTAAGTGAATCAAAGGAGGGACAATTCAAGCAGTTTCAGTGTGTTGAAACTTCCAGATCTTGAGGACCTTCTTGTCCTGGATGAATCACCAAACCCCTCTGAGCTTCATCTTTAAGAGGGGCCTAGAGCAGTTACTTCACAGTGTACAACTAAATGAACTCAGGTAACACAGGCAATACAATTTGCATGTCATATTTAGTGAGTCCTCAGCAGATGTCTGCATTAGGTTGTACTTTGCAGTTTATGTATCTGTGTCCCTCACATCTATCCGTTCATTTAGAAATCCAACTTATCTTTGTTGAGAAGTTACACTATGTACCATAGTTACACTATGGCCCTGAGTCAGACACAAGTCAGTGTGAGAGTCACTCACTTCAAACACATGACAAATCAAGGGAGACCAATGCTGGAAAGGAGGGAATGTACAAATTATTCTGAAAGCACAAAGAAAGAAGTGATTAAGTCTGTCTCTTCTGTTGGAGCCTGATTCAATAATGGCTTATACTGATACACACCACTTGGCAGGTCACAGAATACTTTCACGTGATTAATTCTTTTTTCTTTCTTTCTTTTTTCATGTGATTAAATCATTTGATTCTCACAATTCTACCCCCCATAATGACTAAATTTTCTAAATAAAAAAATAGTACTCAATCTGACCAGCTGGTGTGTCATTTGCTCAAAACATTTGTAACTGGGGCAGTTTAGAAAATCTAGAACATGCCAAGCTCCATTAACAGAGAGGCTGGGGATTTCTAGCATCTCTGTTTGAAACAGATAGAAAAATGAAGTTAAAGTCATCAGTGGGAGAACTCTCATTCCACCACCAATTACTCTGTGAGGCTGCCAAGGTCAAGAACTGAACAGTTGTGGTCCAGGAGGTGGTGCAGTGGATAAAGCATGAGGTCCTGAGTTTTACCTGAGTTCATTTAGCTGTACACTGTGAGGTAACTGCTCTAGGCCCCCTCTTAAAGATGAAGCTCAGAGGGGTTTGGTGATTCATCCAGGACAAGAAGGTCCTCAAGATCTGGAAGTTTCAACACACTGAAACTGCTTGAATTGCCCCTCCTTTGATTCACTTAAAACAGAGCCCAGATAATTGGCCATGAACCCTTCATTTAAATTTCCCCTGGGCAGCACATGTACCAGAGTGATGTCTGGTTCTTTCTCTCTCTCCTCCTATCTTTCTCATTAATAAATAAATAAAATATTTTTACAAAGAGCTGAACAGTTTACTTCTGAGTACACAGCATCTAGTTTTAAACCTCAGAGATTAGGGCTTTAATAAATGTTTTTTAAATGGATAGATGAATGAAGCCTTGCATAAGTGTGTATATAACTGCTCCTGGAAGCAACACTTCTCCAAAGAGAGGCTAGTACCTATCAGTTTTCCTTCCTTCCCACCCTCTTTTAAAGGTGCTCTTGCCAGGATTGCCAGTGATGCTTAGCACCCCAGATCTCAGCAATTCAGCTGCCTGAGAGTCGCTAGAGCACTGGACTTGTGCTAGAGTGATGCTCTGGATCTTTTTCTATTAAAAAAACAAACTCGACAATCCTTTTCTTATCCTATTTCAGCAACTTCTTGAAGACTTATTTCACTTGGCTTCCAGAATAACACACTGTTTTCTTCTTGTCTCATTAGTTTTTCCTTACTTTACCTGCTGGAGGTCATCCTTTTTTTTTGCCACTAAGATTATCCATAGGGTTTGATGCCTATGGAACTCTACCATTTCTGGTGGCTTCCCCCACACCCCCATCCCAACGAAGGAAAAAGTCAGAGAGAAGAAGCACTGCTTCATCAAACTGTTTGTAGTAGGCCTTGTGAGAACTATGCTGGTTATCTTTGGGAAGATGGGGATATAGAACTTTGGTGGTGGATATGGTATGAAACTATACGTAGTAATCTTGCAATCTTGTGGCATACTATTAATAAGAATATAATTTTAAAAAATATTTTATTTATTAATGAGATATATAGGAGGAGAGAGAGAGAGAGAGAACCAGACATCACTCTGATACATGTGTTGCCAAGGATTGAACTCAGAATCTCATGGTTGAGAGTCCAGTGCTTTATTCACTGTGCCACCTCCCAGATCACATAACAAATAAAAAGTTATTAAAAAAAAAAAAAGCACTGTTTCACTACTTGTGAAGCTTCAGGCCCTGTAGATGGGGACTGGGGGCTTGAAACATGGGTCTTCTTCACTCATAGTATTGTGTGCACTCTACCGGGTGCAGCACACTCAGCCTGGAGGCCCTTCCTAGTCACCCTTCAGCTGCGGCAGTGCAAGAACAGATGCATAAGAAGGTGTGCACGAGTGGGCTGACACTAGTTCAGGATACGGGATTTCCTCTATTTAAGTTGAGCTGCATATCTTTCTTGTTCCTCCCATTCTTAGCTCACTGGTCTCTTGACCCCAGATTTCTTTTTTTTTCTTTTTTTCATATTTATTTTATTTATTTATTCCCTTTTGTTGCCCTTTTTTTTTTATTGTTGTAGTTATTATTGTTGTTGTTGTTGTTGGATAGGACAGAGAGAAATGGAGAGAGGGAGGGGAAGACAGAGAGGAGGAGAGAAAGATAGACACCTGCAGACCTGCTTCACCACCTGTGAAGCGACTCCCCTGCAGGTGGGGAGCCGGGGCTTGAACTGGGATCCTTATGCCGGTCTTTGTGCTTTGCGCCACCTGCGCTTAGCCCGCTGTACTACAGCCCGACTCCCTTGACCCCAGATTTCTAGTGCTTTCAATTCATCTCTGTTACTCTGAGTATCTTCATCCTTCTCCTCTGAAACTAGAATTCCCCTGTGATCTATTAGTAACTCCCAACAAGCCAAGAGCCAGGACCAAGCAGTTCACATTTAACTGTAGGGAGATATTTTGCAGGATGAGTGCTAGGTGTTTTGTGTAGATGCCAGCATCCACACAGGTCACACACATTGAGTTCCTCTGCCCATGCACTATAGATCTGAATGCCATGGCTACCTGGTCAGAGACTCCATTTCTCTGGCTACCACACCTTCCTATTTCTCAGTCATGTGTGTGGAGTTTGATCAAAGCAAGAATTCTCTTGCTAGCACCCCAAAGAGTCTCTTTACTCTCCAGGGAGGGTCCCCACGGGCTCCACCTGTCCAGCTGGCCCCACGGCTGGGGACATGCAGCTGGGACCTGTCCTGCAGGCGCAGAGGCTGAAACAGGCTAATGAATCCTGATGGGAGAAGTGACCTTTTCCAAATGCCACATGTCATTGGATTTTATATCACACAAGGACAATGTGCCATGGGTATTAAAATCGTTTTTCCAATAGTTATATATGTGTGTGCGTGTGATGTAGGGTCTGTATGACGAGGGGAAAATCCTAATGAAGATGTCATCAAATGAGCCTTCCCTCCTCAGCCTTTCTCTCATGAAGTTCCTTCCCCAGATCCCCCGACTTTGGACCTGATCTTGGCTCCACTTCTTGGTCTAGGAAGACCCAGCATTCAAGGGACAAAATGACTTGGAGGCATAGTCACCTGGCAAGTTGGGGCACACCTAGATACACACTCAAGGTCTGCTAGTATCCTTGCAGAAGTTAAAGGGAACTTTGAGAGAGAAGGACACACAACCCAAGAGAGTGAATCAGATGGCAAATATGCTCAGAGCCTCCTTGGAAGGCTAGGAGGAGCTGAACTTGGCACCGAGAACACCAGACTATTCTGTTTATGGTCTCAATAGCTCTCATCTGCAGCCTCTCTCTACAATATTCCTGACCACGCTGACAAACTGCCTGATTGACACCTCCAAGACCAGGAGACTCCAACCAGCTTTAGGCAGCATCACTGCTTCAGAGCTTTGGCTGCTTAGAAAGTCTACACATGGAGCTCCAGTGGCGCAATTGGTTAGTGTGTGGTACCTATACAGAAAGTCTACACATAGCTTGGCTAATAATATCTGTCCTCCTAGAAGTTCTACCCACTGACCTGTTTTTAACTCCTTGGACTCAGATGGAAAAGACTTGATCTCTGTCTTACACAACGGCCTTTTAGGAATTTGCAAACAACACCAATGTCCCCTGAAATCTGCTTTCCTCTAAACTGAGCTTCTCCAGCTCACCTATTAATTCCCAACATGACTTGACTTCAGTATCATGACCCACACAGGCAGCCCAATTCTGATCCATGGAGAATTTTATGCCCATTATTTGCTGTCATGTTGAGAGAAGGAAGGGTATAAGATAAAGGGGAAAACAGACCAAGGTTCAAAATCCTACTCTCATTATTTATGGTGATATGAAATTCAGCAAGAGACTTTGTATTTTTGAGATGCGGTTTCTTTATCATAACATTAGACAAAGGAACAATTTGTTCAGTAGAACAATTTCTTTCAGGGTTTGGTTTAAGGACAGACCAGGAGCTGAGCAAAAACCTACCGAAGCAGGGGAGGTCAGCAGAGTTCATAGCATGAGGAGAGGGACAGAAAGAGAAAACTGGAGGCTTGGTGGTTGTGCACCCAGTCAGATGTACACATCACCACATGTGAGGACCCTAGTTCAAATCCCTGGTCTCCATCTACAAGGGGAAATTTTCATAAGCAGTGGAGCAGTTCTGTGGGTATTTCTATTACTGTCTCCCTCACTCTGTTTTCTCTTTGTTTGTATAAGGAAGAGAAAAGAAAAGAAAGAAAAGAAAAAGAAAGAAAGAAAGAGAGAAAGAAAGAAAGAAAGAAAGAAAGAAAGCCTGCCTGCCTGTTAGGAGCAGTGCTGTGGCACTGAGCCCTGGCAATAACCCTGGTGGCAACAATAACAAGTAAAAAATTATATCTACAATAGCTGCTTGTCCCAGAAAAACAGAACTTTCTGCCTTAAAATCTTAGAAGGTATCTTCAAGCATTGAGCTTGTCTTTGTTCTTACAATTTATACTTGGACAAACAAACCACAAGTGAGAAACTTTTTGTTTTAGTGATGGAGTCACTTCCTTCTTAGGCCCTATAGCACCAGAACTCAAGTTTCTAAGGTCCAGCTATGGCTTTCCAAGTCTATGGAGTGGTTAAGATCCATCCTTGCACTTCTTGTAGAGGTATATAATGCCCAGACTCTTGAGTAGCCTGGGTTGGAATCTTGGTTCGACTGCTTAATCAAATTATTTAACCCTCTGTGCCTGTCTTCATATCTAAAATGTGCAGATAATTTGTTTAGATCAGGGTGGCTACAAGGCTCATGTAGTTTTGTACATAGGAGACACTTAAAGAGTGTTGAACATACAGTAAGCACTCAATAAATATTATCTATTTTTGCTGTCTTACTCCCAGGACAGTTGGGAAGGTCATGGATGCTAAATAATGGGAACTGGCATTCTTGGAAAATGATCAGACCATGTGTTCCAGGGAGTGATGAGAGTTGTTGATTGGCACCTATTCTTCTATATTGAGCATAGGCCTACAGGTTGGTCTGGTGAATGCAAAGTAGAGCAGAAATCTCTGTTCACTCAATTATTTGGTGTTTCTTCTGAATTTACTTCATTTATCATAAAGCATTGATAAAGATCACTGAAGTTGATTGGTTAAGACCCAAGAATTGAGGACGCTGGATGGTTTATCATTTTCTGAAGCCTGAAATTAATTAATTAATTTACCAGAGCACTGTTCAGCTCTGGCTTATGGTGGTGTGGAGGCTTGAACCTGGGACTTTGGAGTCTCAGGCATGAGAGACTGTTTGCATAACCATTATGATATCTATCCCTACCCTTGAAATTTAAAAAAAAAATTTATTTATAAAAAAGAAACACTGACAAAACCATAGGATAAGAGGGGTACAACTCCACACAATTCCCATCACGAGAACTCTGTATCCCATCCCCTCCCCTTGAAATTTCTAAAATGAGGAGTGGAGGTGGGGTGGGGAAGACTGACTCCAGTATGCATGCTGAGGAACAACAAAGAAACCAGTAGATGATCAAGATAACAAGTGATAAATGGTTTAACCCAATGGCAAGAGTATGGAGAGAAAAAGGATTTTCTTTTTACTTAAGGGTACACTGCTAGAAGTCTAGACGTGGTCCTGGGGAGGAGAATGAAGTTGCAATCTAGGGATAATGAATGGCCTCCATTGAAGAAAGCTGTTGATGAAGCAGAGGCCTTTGCAGTGAGTTGGACTTCCATTAAGTTGGGAAGCCAAGAGATATTAAGGAGTTGTCAGGGATTGTGAGAATTATGGTGGTTATTGTTGGGAAGGTAGGGACACAGAACATTGGGTGGGTGCTGTGTGGAACTACATCCTGTAGTCTTATAATCTTGTAGAACACTATTAGTCAAAAACTTAAAAATGATGTGGAAAAAACATAATAGGGACAAAGAAGTGGAGGAATTTATTTGTGGCTTCATGTGGCAGAGGGGTATGTTTAGGGGAGGAGATGGCACTGGATTTAGGGAGCAGAATACATGCTAGTTAGGGGATGAAAGGAATGGGGAGAAGATTATAGAGGATTGTACTTGGGAAGGGATCAAGTATGTGAAACCTGATAGGAATGACCCTCTTAGGGTTCCAAAAGGAACTTTGGGATCAAGATCATTGTAAGGTTAGCATGACCTCATTTTTGCAAGCCAGACTGGGGGTGCTGTTCAGGCTGCCTAGACTATTTGAATCACTACTTTATGCTGTCATCACACCTTGGATTCACTTCTATGTATACTCAGAAACTTAGCAGTTGCCCAATTTCTTACCTTCCTGTGAGCTCCTGAAGGCTGGCCCCACTTGTCTGGAGCCCCATCTCTGACCCCTTTTCCAGAAGTAAGCCTAGAGTAGTGAAGGCAATGTGAATTGAAATGAGAAGAGACTCAGTCCAGCTTGAACAAGCTAGCCAGGCCCAGTACAACCCGGCCTGCGGTAAGCACTGCAACTGTCCGGCTGAAATAACAAGCCAGAGACTAAAAAATTAGCCAGCCTTCTTTGTTTACTCAGCTTTCCCCACCTTTTTCTTTGGACAATGCCCTGCTGGGCTGGGGCTATCCTGCTGGGTTGTTCCTGGAGCTCCCCTGCCAAGATGGAGTCCAGCTGCTTAGCTGTTTACAAGGCAAATCCGGTTTGCAGTGGGGCCCATCCTGTCCTGGATGGTCCAGGAACTCGAGTCAGGCTCTCGTTGATGGCCTCTCTTAGTCCAGTTATTCTTCAGTCTCAGGTTGAGGAGCAGTGGGGCTGGGAGAAGACTAACATGCCCAAGGCCAAGGAAGGCATCTTCCTCAAGAAAGAATTAAAATGGACAATACCTGGGCTGGTAGCCAGACTCCTGCCTTTAGAAACCCCATGGAAAAGAGACCTGCTGGAATCTTAAAGTCTTCATCTCTCTCTTTTACATTGCTGCCAGAATTATCTCTGGGGTTTGGTGTCTGCACAACAAATCCTCCACTCCTGGCGGCCACTTTTCCCCATTTTCTTTATTTAATTGGTCAGAGAGAATTTAAGAGGGGAAGGAGAGATAGAGAGGAAGAAAGTACAGGGGTAGATAGCATAATGGTTATGCAAAGAGACTCTTGTGCCTCAGGCTCTGAAGTCCCAGGTTCAATCCCCTGAACTACCACCAGCCAGAGCTGATCTGTGTTCTGGTAGTAAAAATAAAAAAATAAATAAAATAAAATACAAGAGAGGGAGAGAGACACCTGCAGTACTTGCTTCACTGCTAATAAAATCATTCCCCTGCAGGTGGGGAGTGGGGGTTTGAACTCAGGTCCTAGTGCATGGTAACATGTGCATTTAACTAGGTGTGCAACTGCCTAGCCCATTCATTTCTATTCTTTCAAGTGTTGACTTTATAAAAAAAAAAAAAAGATAGTAGAGCCCCCTCCCTCCCTCACCCCCAGGTAACTAAAGTCTGGGAACTAATTTCTGTCTTATCTACCACCCCCTTTCACCCTCTTCAAAGCTGTTATAAGGATCAAAGGATGTTATGTGGTATGTAAAGCTTTGAAAGGCATTTGCTACTGGGATGGAATGATCTATGATTTATTGGCATGAAAGTCTCTAGAGATGAAGATCCAACCTCTAGATTGGCTAGAGTCTTTCTGCTAGTCAAGTTGGTGGCCCCTGGAGCACAACACAGAGTAGAGCCATACTTGTTTATTAAACAAACATTTCTCAGACTAGTGGGAAAGATAGAGCAACAATGCAACAGAGCTAGTAGAGCAGGAACTGAGCAAGCACAGAGGAGGCACCCCCCCAAGGTTGGAGGTCAGGAAAGTTTTCTGTAAGACAAGCCAGTAAAAACAATGTTGGGGCCAGGCAGTAGCGCAGCGGGTTAAGTGCACATGATGCAAAGCACAAGGACTTGCGTAAGATTCCTGGTTCGAGCCCCCGGCTCCCCACCTGCGGGGGAGTTGCTTCACAAGCGGTGCAGCAGGTTTGCAGGTGTCTTTCTCTTCCCCTCTCTGTCTTCCCCTCCTCTCTCCATTTCTCTCTTTCCTATCCAATAATGATGACATCAATAACAACAACAATAATAACTACAACAATAAAACAACAAGGGCAACAAAAGGGAATAAATAAATAAATATAAAAAACAATGTTGTTACTAGATAGATGAAGGGAGATTGCACTTGCAAAATTTCTTTTTAAAAATCTTTTTTTTTTGATTTTTTAATTTTATTTATTCCCTTTTGTTGCCCTTGTTGTTTTATTGTTGTAGTTATTATTGTTGTTGTCGTTGTTGGATAGGACAGAGAGAAATGGAGAGAGGGAGGGGAAGACAGAGAGGAGGAGAGAAAGATAGACACCTGCAGACCTGCTTCACCGCCTGTGAAGTGACTCCCCTGCAGGTTTGAACTGGGATCCTTATGCCGGTCTTTGTGCTTTGCGCCCTGCGCTTAGCCGGGCTGCACTACAGCCCGACTCCCTAAAAATCTTTTAAAGATATCTTCTTTTTTTTGATAGAGACAGAAATTGAAAGGGAAAAAGGGCATGAAAGAGAAATAAATACACTTACAGCATTTCTCCACTGCTTGTGAAGCTTCCCTCTTGCAAGTAGGGATCAGGCGGCTTGTCCCGGGGTCCTTGCACAAGATAATGTATATGCACTCTACTGAGTGCACCACTGGCTGGAGACTGCAGAATTTCTAATGGCACTGTGTGGGGTAGACTGACTTGGGAGATCTTATTCCCTTGTTGTCATCAGTTCTTCTCCCTCTTCCTCATATACAAGGTACTCAAGGAGCATGTCTTAGGTTTTTGGGCCCTGGGGCCAGTGATCTGTTTGAATTTGGCTTCTGTAAGTTAATGTATTAAGGAATCATGGCAGAGCCTTGGGATACTTTTGCCTTGCTAGCCAGTCTTCTTAAATGGGTCCATGAAAAGGCATGAGATGGTGTGCTAATGGACCTTGAGAGGTTGTTTGGAGGTTCTAGAAGGGGAGCACAGTTACTTGCTTACTGTTGACAAAAGACCAGTCTGTCTTTGTTCAGGGAAGGCTGTCCTCTTTGACCAAGCTTGTGGGTTCAGGAAGGAAGGGCTGCACATGGAGCAGTGAGGGAGGAAGGGGACACTGCTTAGCCAGTCAGATCAGCCAAATCAACCCGGGTGATCAATGGGGTGACATGTCATAGCCAGATCACCCTCACATCCATTGTGCTAATGGAAACACAGGAAAAATATATGCCCCTAGACTTGGAGCATCAACCTTTTCAATGACAAGCAACTTAAAGTTTGATTTAGATTGTGATTTAAAGGATAAGTAGGAGTTAACCAAGTGAAAAGAGGTAGATATGAGATAGTTCAAACAGAGAGGAAAGTACAGAAGAAGACATGTAGATGGAAGAGCTGTGGAACTCCAAGAGACACAAAGGGAGGACAACTGAGGGGACACTGAGACGTGATTCCTCAGAGAGAAAGAGAAGGATGTGTCTAGTGAGGTCAGTTCTTTGTCCTCAACACACTCCCATAAGTTACCATCTATAATATCATCATTTGGAAATGTTTTATTTTATTTTTTTTTGGAAGTTTTTACCCTCATTCTCTCTTGGGAGTCAGACTAATATTCAACTGTCAAAGAATATAAACTTCTTACACTCCAACTATCCAACAGAACTCCTCCTAATGTCCTTTCAAATTGTTCTTCATCCTGGCTCTGGTCTGCTTTCCATGATGCCAATCTTTCCTTCCATGGATTCTGGTCACATCTCTCTGACTGGGAATCCCCATGCACCAATATAGCTCAGTAATGAACCCATGCTTTACCTGATCTTGACATTGCCAGTGTGTGTGTGTGTGTGTGTGTGTGTGTGTGTGTGTGTGTGTGTATGTGTGTATGCTGTATTCCATGTGCAGGCCCTAGACACATCTTATCCTACAACTCTCCTCTTTCAAAGTCTTCAATGGATCCCTGTTGTCTTCAAGATAAACAAAGCTCAAACTGCTTACCACTTAACTCATAAGAGCTATAACGGAGGGTGAATGAGATAATGCACCTAGGATATTCTAGTGATATCTAATTATAATGACAAAAATATGTGATTCTTATTATATCATTTTATCATTATAAGCTGCAGCTCCTCCAGCTGCCTGTCTTCCTTTTCAATCCTCTCTCATGGTGTACTCCTCCTTTTTTTTTTTTTTTTAACAGGGTCTTAGAGAGCTCCTCTTTCAGGTTTTAAGATTTCAAATATCCTCCTCCATTACCGCCAATGTGATTTTCATCTCGAAGATCTTTCCTTTTTACTTTGGAAATTCTTCCATTGTCCTTTCTCATGAGCATCTTTTCCCAAGAAAAGTCACAGAGCAAAATTCTGTGGCCAGACATTATGCTTTGACAGCAATGGTGACTTGGTATTTTAGATAGGAGGGGTAGGATGAACCAAATCCTTAGTGACAGTAGCTGATGGTGGAGATCAAAAGCAACCCTTGAGGTAATGAATCACAGACACCAAGAGTGCTGAGACCTGTCTGGGCCAAGGCTCAGCCTGGCAGAATGGCTGGCTGGTCAGGAGGAGTAAAAAAAAAAAAAAGAGCCCAGCAAGTCAGATGTTGCAATGTACCAGGGGAAGATTCAGCCTGTTATTTAGTTAACAAACATTATTAACATTATTAAGCACCCACTTTGTCTGATGGTTCAGCTGTGAGAGAGGAACTCCTTATTTAGTGAGGAATCAAGTAAACAAACAGGCATTGCAATACAATATGATAAGTATTATAGTAGCAATGATAGGCTACCATCAAATCAAAGATTTCAAAGAGTTCCTTTCCTAATGCATTGCAAAGTGACAATCACATGCAGTAATCCTTCCTGAGTTCCAACTCTGCGCCTAGCACTGTGCTGGGTGCTGAGGACACAGAGGATACAAAGATAAATGAGATGATCTCTGCCACCTAGTGGGAGGAGACAGCCAAGTGAAAAAATGCCACAAAGGCAGTCAAATGTCACATGTCCCTAGACTGCCTCCTCTTCCATTTAATGTGATAGGAGTCATTATCATCTAATTCTTCAAGCTAGAAGCCTGGACATTATCTCTGACTCCAAGATTTATGTTTTAGATACAACATAAAACATCCTGTAGAGGATGGATTAGAGGGAAAGGAGATTGGAGGCAGGGAGACCAGTTGTATGCAGTAATTCAGGGAGGGGTGATGGTGGTGGCCTAAATTAGGCTGGGATGCTTGGTCATAGAGAAAGATGAACAGATCTGAGAAATGTTTTAGAGTAGGATTAAAGGAATCTGGAAAAAGGAGGATGGCTGAACCAGAAGGAGGGGTAAAGATCAATCCCTGGCTGTTGTTGCAGTTTCAATGCCAAGATTGTGGTACCATATACGAAATGTAAGCTGAAGGAGGGAGAGAAATGATACATTCAATTTTGGACATCCTGCACTTTTGATATCTTTATGGGGAGGTGTCCAGTTGGTTGTTGGAAAGTTTTTGAATCTCAGGAGAGTGTATTGAATTGAAGTTATGATTTGGAAGCCATTGGCATATTGGAATACCATTTATCTGATAGTGGATGAGATTACCTGGATGGAGCATGTATAGAGAAAAGTAAAGCAAAAGCTTATTCACTCATTGATTCAATACATTAATAAAGCATTTACAAATAAGTATATTGATCACCCAGGTACTGTTGTAGGAAATGTGATGGTGAACATGAAACTTGCCTTCTACTGGGAGACGTAGACTGCCAACAAATACAGGTACAATAGGAGGTCAGAAAGAGGCAAGTGCAATGAAGGATATGAAGCTGGGTAAGGAGATGCGGAGAGTAATGCTAGGTGGTCAGAGAAAAGCTGTTTGAAGAGATGACATTGGAGCAAAATGTTTGAAATGAAGACAGAAGAGAGAGTTTTAGGAGTTTGCAGAAAGTGTGTTTCAGGCAGAGGTGGCAAGTTCAGAAGTGACAATGTCCTTGTCCAGCATGACTGATATGGCTAAAGTGAAGAAGGCACATAGCTGAGGGACAGGGAACAAGGGTGGAGAGAAACCCAGGCCAGCAGGCTAGGAGGCCAGAATACAGGATTTTATTCTATGTGTGACACAAAGATCTGGAAAAGTTCGGAGTAGGAGAAATAATGGAATTTGATTTATGTTTAAAATAAATATGCTGACTTCTGAATGGAGACGTGGTTGTAAGAGGACAAGAAAGGCAGCAGGAGACACTGCACTGTTGCAGTAGAGATACTGGAGGCCTGTATTCCATATAAGCAAGGGCTGTGGTGACAAGTAATTTGAACAGTTTCCCATTGGCTGGTATATCAGGTTGGTAAGATAAGAAGTGGTGCCAAGAATTCTGGTTGAGGCGCTGTGGAGCTAGCATAATGGGTATACAAAAGACTCTTAAGCCTGAGGCTCCCAGGTTCAATCCCCAGTACCACCATAGGCCAGAGCTGAGCAGTAGATACAGATCTCTCTGTATCTTTCTTTCACTAAAATAAATAAACAAAACATATATTTAAAAAAGAGCCGCGGTTGGATTAGAATGGAAGAGACCTCATCCTTAGTTTCTGCTCTGACATAACATCTGACATTTCTATTCTTTACTTTCATTCCTACAAAAAATATAAATGAGTGTCTGTTGCCTGTGTGTGGGGGAAGGGGAAGGGGGGAGGCTGTGGTAGGTGCTGGAGCAGTCAGGATTGAGTGGTACTGGCAGAATGTTTCAATTCCAGTAGGGGAGAAAACAACAAAGTTTAAGAAGTGATAATGTTCTAGGGGAAAATACATTAAAGTACTGTCATAGAAAGTGATGAGGAAAGGGGTACACCAGAGGGGATGCATACAAAGGTCCCTGTGGAGGTGACATGTGGGCTGAGTCAGGTGTGGGAGCCTTACTTCTTACAAGGTATAAGTTACCCTTTCTGGATGTTCACTGAGACAATGAATGGAAGAATATATGAACTAAAGTAGTTACAGATGATTGCCCTAACTTGGTTAGTTCTCGCCCCATTGCCCCAACTATAGAGCATTACCATTATGCTTTGGGGAAAAAAACAAACAACTTTAAAATTTTTTCCCACCATATCTTCCTTCCTTCATGTTAGGATGATCATAAGGGGTACATCCTTCTCTAGCACTTGTCTCTAGGTATTTAAGGTAGTTCATGAAATGATGGAGACATTGAAGAAATATTGTAAGGAAAATTATATCAGAGTATTCTGAAGAAATCATAGAAATTCATGGATATTATGACAGTCACAAGCACCTGTCACACTATCATCCCAAAGTTATCAACTCTTCCTGGAGCTCTTGGTATCTAGAATTACCCTCTACTCTGTTTTCTTTCTGGGATCTCCTGGGGCCCAGGACAATGAAGGCAGGAAACATCAAAAAAATAACTTTTCAAAGAATGATCTAGAAAGAAGTGTCCTCCTTTTCTCCTCTCCTCTCATCTCAAAGTTTCCCTTTTCCTTTCCTTGTTCCCTCTCAGCAACCACTCACAACTTCCCACTGGTCACAGTGGCTGCTGCTTCTGGAAGGTGAGTAAGGAACTGGGCTCAGCCAAGGTAGGGTTTGGGCTATCCGGAGCCCAAGTCACAGGCTTCACCTATAGCCCCACCCTGACAGGCGGTGCCTCTGATAGCACAGTCATGGCCCTGATCCCTCTGTCTCCACATTTAAGAACAACTCTAACTGCTCCTTGGATAGCTCAATTAGTAAAGTGAATATATTATATAAAGTCTAAAAGATTAAACTATCATCGTCAGCCCATAATTTCATGAAGAAGTCAGGGGACCGTATCCCTCTTATTAACTCTATAACAAATGTGATGAAAATGTTCAAATAGAATGTTAATGCAATGTTACGTGTAATTTTCCCAGGCGATTTTCTGCTGAAATATTTCTTTATTAATAGTAATTGAGGGTATAAATTATGAATGAGGCGATTTTCTCCTTTCAGTAGGAAAGGCGTACTAATGGCAATAATTCTTTATAATAATTTTTGGGGATTGTGGGTGGGGAGAGAAGCAAGTCTAAAAACAGACAAAAGCCCCTTTCCAAAGCCCCCCTTGGGGAAGCAATGCCTTTGCCACAGTCACCTCTCTCTCTACCATACCTCCAGGCTGCCACTAAGTGAAGTCTTTGTTCCTCATCAGTTTTCAAAAAAACTTCAAGGTCTGTTTGGAGGACAGGAGGAAGTGTTTGCTTCTAGTCTGGAAATGGAACAAATTCTAAAGTCAAACTTGTCTGCTTAGAAACTTTTCCGCCAATAAAACTAAAGCTGAATACCCAGACCAAGTCATTCTGGACCTAAACTTCTTTGGTAGAATTCTAGACTATCCCAGAAGGAATGATACTCAGAAAGCTCCCATCTATCACCCAGGAGGTGCTACAGTGGTAGAGCACAGGACTTAGGTATGAAACCCCCAGTTTGATCTGTGGTGCTGCTTCAGCTCATTCAGTCCCCTACTGCACTGGAGGAACTTCAGTGTTGTGGGTTCTCTCTCTCTGTCTCTCTCTCTCTCTCTCCTTGAAAAAGTCAACCTGGACCAGTGAAGCCCTGGTGAGAGCCAAAAAAAAAATTTTTTTTTTATTGTTGTATTTATTATTGTTGTTATTGATGTTGTCATTATTGGATAGGACAGAAAGAAATGGAGAGAGGTGTGGAAGAAAGAGAGGGGGGAGAGAAAGATGATACTTGCAGACCTGTTTCACCATCTGTGAAGCGACTCCCCTGCAGGTGGAGAGCTGGGGGCTCGAACCGGGATCCTTACGCAGGTCCTTGCGCTTTACACCACGTGCACTCAAGCCGCTGCACTACTACCTGGCTCCCCTCCCCCAATTTTTTTATTGGAATTTATCATTGGTTTGCAGTGCTATATAAAATTTCAGAGTATACTTTATACATGTATTTGTGTTTATTTTGGATAGAGACAGTGAAATTGAGTGAGGTGAGGGGAGATAAAAAGGGAGAGAGACTGAAAGACACTTGCAACACTGCTTCACTGCTTGTGAAGTTTTCTCCTTGTAGGTGGGGACTGGGGGCCTGAACGTGGGTCCTTGGGCGTGATAATGTGTGTGCTCTATCAGATGCACCACTGACCAGCCCTCCCAAGTTCATTTCCAGTGCCATCCCGGTGATGAGTTGTAGAGTGGTTAGATCAGTGTGCTCCTCTAGGTGGCCAGTGTGGCTGGAGCAGAGCAGATGGGGGAAGCAGACACTGCAGATATGTGGCTACAGTACGGATTTACCCCTGAATGACAGGAATCTCACTGCAGGATTCTGGGGGGGGGGGGCACACATGGTATTACAGCTACAGCATCAAAAGGGACACTGGTTGGTTGTGGAAATGGAGAGCAAAAAGGGAATCTAGGCCAAGATGGAAATTCGGCCATGATGGTGCAGTGTCAATTCAGTGTGGTGACATTTCCTGAGCTGAGGACACTGAAATGAAAGAGGACTGACTTGGGGACATGTTGAGAAGATATATTTTGGACAAACTGAATCTGAAGAGTGTGAATCAGATAAATGGGGTGTCCAGGGTGTGCAGTGTAGTCTATAGCTGCAGGTGCAGGTTGGGCTTTCTGGGATAGCTTTAGTCAGAGACCTCTGGTCCCATACAGCATCTTGCACACTGGGTCTCATCATTTGTGCTATTAATCTTTTAGTCTTTCCTTTACTTGAGCTCCTGAGTTCTTTACCTTCAGTCTCCAGCACAAGAAAAGTTGCACAGTTGGTGACATCAAGAGGGCACTTAATGAGCAAATGAATGAATGATGGGAAAGAAAGCAATTGCCTGTGAACTAGGAGGCTTCCCCTGGGGCTTTAGGACCACCTCAGAATGTCTCCATGTCATTCCAAAGGAAAAAGAAAAAAGGTTATTGCCCCTAGCTTCTCCACTTCCAATTCAACAATGGATAGGTTCTTTCCAAACAAGTCTTCTGAAGTATCACATGAGAAGTGCTATGGATGATCTTCACAGTCCTATAATAGGGGACATTATTGGTGCCAATCATTGCACTCAGTCCGCTAATGCTATGAATGCAGGTTCAAGGCTCTGCCTGGGTTTATGTGGTTAACTTGTGTCCCTGTCCTAGGATCCTACAAAGCTGGGAATCTTACCGCATACCTTTCCCTTCACCATTTTATGTTCTGATCCCCAACACTGGATCAGAAATGGGGTCACTGTTATATGCAAATCTTATTTTGTCCAAAATAACTCTCTTTTAAGCCTGCCATTTGGATTCTTCCTGAGTCCCTAACTAGAGTCCATAGCAAGAAATCCCCCTCCACCCTTACAAGAAACACTGACATACCTATTTGATCCCATTCCCAAGAACCCTGACAAGTACCTTATGGATCCATTTCAGGGCAATTCTCCACCATCTCTTCCTTGCCTTCCCCATCCCTGGCTTTTTCTGTCTTTTAGACACAAGAAACTTAGCAGGAATATTCTAAAAGTCCTTGGTGGGGTGGAATCCTGGACGTAAGTGGCCAAGCTGGCTCAGCTTTCTGTTCTGAAAATGATCGGAGGAGGGAATAGGAAATAGAGCTGTGTTAGTGACATTCTCTGAGTGGCCAGAGTGACCTCCTGACCAGAGGTCATTGGGGTGACCTCCAAGGGCATCTCTATGTCTCCCTGAGCAGGACCTTGGGGCCAGGAGGCCAGGAAAAGTTCCAGAGGTCTTTTTTCTCTTCCTCAGGGAAATCTGTCCATTAGCAGTTGCCCTCCAAACTAGAGTAATGTATAAATAAGCTCTTGCACCAGACTCCTGCAGGCCCTGAGATTTCAGCTTCAGTCTCAGATCCACATCACTTGTCTGGAGTAACCCCTACCTACTGTTCAATGCAAGGTCATTTCTAGACACAGGAAGCTCAAGGATAGACCAAAGCAGTTTTGATGGGGGTGTGGGGGGGAGATGGACTCTGATAGGATGGACCCCCAACTGTAGAACCCGTCTTCTGGTATTCCATACCCCAATAGACTAGGACCTTGGGAAACAAGTAAGCTTAGCCAGAGAAGGGTTGGGATTCATGACCTCCTCTCTGCACACTTAGTCTCTGCTCCCTGGGGCACTCTCCTCCCACCTCAACCTTCTTCCTTGTTGAACCAACAGCTCGATCTTGATCTCTTGAACGGGAAGGTCGACTCCATAGAGGCCTTCTCTGAAAGCCAATGCTAATCTGGTTAGGGGCCCTGGCTGGGCGCTGCATGCCTTCTATAGGACCAAGTGCAAGTGAAAAAAGGCCAATTACCAGATGACAAAAAGGGTCTCTGCCCCTGGGGAAGGACACACTGTGGGGAGGGCCAGGAGGGGCACCGTAACTGAACACCTTGCCGGAAATAGCTCCTATCAGTCCACTTAGGGAGCCATCAGCCCTGGCAGATTTATGGGAGGCATGTGCCCCTCTGATAGATCGGACTATTTAAAGGCGGCCGAAGCCTCCATTTATATCAATGTGGAGCAGAGAGGGAGGGTGAATGGCTGGGAGATGGGGAGGCAGAAGCAGCAATGGGGGGCAGCCCTGAGGTAGCATGTCAGCTTTAGAGAAGAGGCAAGGTTGCTGGCCAGGATGTCTGGGCCCTGTGGTGGTGAAGGCTGCCTCCAGATCAAGTCCCACTGGTACCCAGGGAGTGGGGAGAATGGGGGGGGGGGCACATCTCCACTCCAGTCCTAACCCAGGCCCTTTGCCAACCCTCCAGCTAAAATGGGTGGTTCAGGCTAATACTGAGTGGAACTCCTGATTGGATTTCCAGCCATGCCCCTACTCTTCCCAGCTTCAGGGCATGCTTGCCCTCCATGCAACCTCCCCCTTGTGTGGGCTGTGTGAGAAGGAAGGGGTAATTGTGTTAGGCTGGGGGCATTAGCCGCTGAGGAATGGCCTGCTGCCTCCTGCTTGCCCATCCCCAGCCTGTACTTCCTGGGGGCAGATTAAGCAACATCCAACCTCTCTCTGCCTCTGCTTGGACCTTCCTAACTCCATTACTCCCTGGCTGAGGTGCTTGCCCGACCCATGGTGGTCCCTCTGATAATTCACCTCTCAGGAAACTCTGCCTTTCTGACCTCTTATTGCTTCCTTCCCCCACTCTCCTACTCTCCTTCCCTGTTTCCTTACAGGTTTCCAGATCTGTACCCAAACTGGTCTTATGTTTTTGGCTCAAGTGGCATAGAACTGACAGCTCTTGGTCAGTTTCTTGGCTACTGGGTTACTGAGTACTTAGTTCACTTATTCATTCATTTGTTTGTTCATTCATTCTTTGGATGCTTGCTTAGTCTCTCTATGAGAGCCCTCTGCCATGTGCCAGGAGTATAGAGCTGAAGCAGGTGCAGTCTCTGTTTTGGAGTGACTTAAAATCAAAGGACAGGCATAACCAGACTAGAGTTGTATAAAGATCACCCAGCCCACATACAGGGTGGAGAGCAGATTTGTGAGAGCAGAAAAAGGAAAGCAGAATTGTGAGCCTCAGCCTTGACTGCACAATATAAATAACTGGAGAGGGTTTAAAATGCTGATGTCCAAACTACTAGATAATTTCACTCATATGAGGAATATAGAGACTTGAAACACATGAACTTTGAAAAAAAAATCACATGGGAGTCGGGCTGTAGCGCAGCGGGTTAAGCGCAGGTGGCGCAAAGCACAAGGACCGGCATAAGGATCCCGGTTCGAACCCCGGCTCCCCACCTGCAGGGGAGTCGCTTCACAGGCGGTGGAGCAGGTCTGCAGGTGTCTATCTTTCTCTCCTCCTCTCTGTCTTCCCCTCCTCTCTCCATTTCTCTCTGTCCTATCCAACAACGACAACAACAATAATAACTATAACAATAAAACAACAAGGGCAACAAAAGGGAATAAATAAATAAAATAAAATTAAAAAATCACATATCTAAGATCTTGGGAAAACTATAGTGGCTATTGTTAAGGGTGAGAGGTGGAGCACTTTGGTGGTGGGAGTGGTGTGGAGCTATACCCCTACTGTCTTATAATCTTGCAACTACTATTAAATTGCTAATAAAAATAATAATAAAATTAAATTAAGAAAATGTTGCTGTCTAGGCCACAACTAGATCAATTAAATTTGGGGGAGAGATCCAGGTGTCAGACCTTAAAAAAAAAAAGTACTACTACACAAGGGTATTCTGATATTCAGGCAGGGTAGATAGCCACAGAGCCAGAGGGAGACTACCTCAGCCCAGGTAAGAGCTGGCTGTGATATGAGTAAAGGCAGCAAGAGCAAGGGTGAGAAGAAAAGGGAATTAGAGAATGATTTCTCTTATAGTACTTTTAAAAAACTTTGTTTACTGTGAGTGAGGAGAGAGAGAGAAAGAACCAGAGCTCTGGCATTAGGTTGTGCTGGGAATTGAACCAGGGGCCTTTGGGGTCATTGGTAAACAAATCCTGTTTTCTAGCCTATTTCTATGGTGCTCTTAGAGATTTTTTAAAATTATAGATAAAAATAGCACTGAAGATTCCTTCAATGTGGTGGGTCCAGGCTTGAATTTGGGTCATGCATGTAGTAAAGAAGCACACTATCCAACTGAGCTGTTTCATTGGTTTCCCATAATTGATATTTTTAACACTCTCTGGTCTCCCACTCATCCCCTGCTCCCACTATCCCTAGCACCAATTATAACTTTACAGAATAAGCTGTGGTTGTTGAGTAAAACTCTGGGATTATAAATCTCCAAGGCCAGGCACCAGCTCTGTCCACAGGGGCCAGTAGAGTTCTCAGGACAAGTATCAATAAACGTTGAATGGAACTGGATCTCGTGGATCTCTAGAAATGTGGGTATCCAGCTCAAGAGATAGGAGAAGATGTAGGTTAGGGTCACATTGGCTCTGGGGAAGAAAGGAGCACAGAAATACGGCTAGAAGGGACAATTGGAGAAGTGGGGGAAGAGGAATCTAAGTAGCTTGCTTTTACACAGCACAGTCCTGGGTGCCTACTGGCAATCTCACTTGTACTTCACAACGACCAACTGACCATTGGTGCCCTCCCTCTGTTTTACAGATAGGGATGCAGATTCAGATATGGTAGCCTGGCTCTGCTCATTACTGGCAAATTTACATTCAGGAGCTAAAATCTGAAACCAAGTCTGCCCAACTTTAAGATATCTTTACATTACTGTCTTACAGGAGACAATAAGGTTCCAGGGCCTGTGACAAGTATGAGGAAGAAGTCAGCAATGTCACATGCAGCAACCTGTCCATCTTTCTGTTCACCTGACCTCTTTGCTCTGAATGACTTTGGATAGGTCATCCTCAAGGCAGGGAGCAAACACTGCACAGTCCTAGGCTGTTTTGGATGGACTCCCTTTCTTTATAATCGTTGTGTCTCTTGGAGTGGGGATTTCAAGGCCTGGATGACCCTCCTCAAACCCAGCTCAGCTTTACTAGAGGACCTTGCTGGGTAAGAAGGGGCTGCCTCCCTGTGCCCTGGTTCACAATATGCATCTGACTCAGCAAGATCTAGGCTTTGGTTCTTTTGTGTGTCTGTCATTCCCAGCCCCAGTCAGTCTACCAGTTCCCCAAGAACAGCGACCTAGCATGACCCTTGACTGGATGCACTGCTTCCTCTGGTGGTATCATTGAATAAATATAAATTGATGGAATGAGTCAAAAAAGCAAAACTCTAGGATGAGGTGGAAGTGATCATGGGGGGTGGGGGGAGAAAGAAGGTCCCTTTAGTTCTAGAATAACCAAGGCAGTTAAGTGGCCCCAGGATTTCCAGCAAGAATGAATGCCCAGTCCTTAGGAAGAGCCTAAAGAGAGCCTGTGCCTGTCTTCCTGCACTTCCTTCCATCTTCTCCAGGCACCCCCCTGTCGTATGCTTTACATTGGTTCCACAGTGGAAGAGTTTCAGAGGGTTCCCCAGTATGAGAGTTCCTGAGTTCCAGAGTAAGAGAGGGTTCCTGAGTTCCAGAGTAAGAGAGAGTGCTTGTGCCGCCGCAAAGAGACAGCAGAGTTCTGTTTGGTGATTAGTTTGTCTTAGTTTGTGAATCGTTGTTCCTGAATAAAGAAATACAGCTTCCCTGCCCAGCCGTTGTCTCCGCGTCTCTGTTACCCGCCCGTGAAGCAAGCCAGCCCGGCAAGAGCCTCCGAATTTTAACAACACCCCCCCCTTGCCATTGCAGTTGTCTGAGGACTACCTCCCATCTCTCCCTGCCCCACTTAGCTCCTGCAGCACTCTGTGACCTGCCAAGATGGAGGCAGAGACTCAACAGTGGCAACTTCGCAGGGGCTAGGAGAGGCTGAAGGCGCTCCTATATCTTTGCTCAGGAAATGGCCTCGTAAAAGTGACAGGGAGACGCACCTATGGATGCTTGTTAAAGTTTTATTACTAATCACCTCCAAAGTCAGCAAGGCAGAGGGAGGGAGCAGGGAGATGGAGTCATCAAGCCTGGTAGCAGGTGTCTGCAGCATCAGAGGCGGGGACTGCCACGTGGGAGGGAGCAGCCATGGCTGACCACAGGGTCTGCGCTCTGCAGACTGCTGTAAGCTCATCTGGATGGGCTATTGCTCAAGAAACCCTTGCTTTTGGCCCTCCAAACAGCTAGGCTCCCGGACTCTCATCTTTTTTTTTATAAGAAGATAGAGAAAGAAGGCAGAAGGAGACAGGCAATGAAAGAGACCACAGTATCGAAGCTTCTTCCAATAATGTGGGGGCTGTGCTCAAACCTGGGCTGCTCACAGGGCAAAGCAGCACACTGTCCAAGTCAGTAAACTCATTTCTTTTATCTAATGGGTCTCTGTACCATCTGATCTGTTTCTGCCCTGGTCAGAGGCTACTGTCTGTCATTTAGCCCATGGGGCTCTGCCTTTGGTTGGTGTACACCCTCCCCCCCCCCCCCCCCCCCCCGTCACCTGCAGAATGGGTTTTAACTCCTTAACCTAGCCTGGAAATTCCTTTTTAAAAAGATTTACCTATCTACTTAATAATGAGAAATAGACCAGAGATCCAACTGGGGATCTCTGGGGTGCTGGGGATCCAATTCAGAATCTCATACTTGCAAGACCAGACTCTACCACTGTACCAACTCCCTGCGCTGCAGGGAACTCCTGGCTTTCTCCTGGAGCTCCATGCTAGGAACTCCTTGGCGCTGCAGGGAACTCCTGGCTTTCTCCTGGAGCTCCATGCTAGGAACTCCTTGGCGCTGCAGGGAACTCCTGGCTTTCTCCTGGAGCTCCATGCTAGGAACTCCTTGGCGCTGCAGGGAACTCCTGGCTTTCTCCTGGAGCTCCATGCTAGGAACTCCTTGGCGCTGCAGGGAACTCCTGGCTTTCTCCTGGAGCTCCATGTTAGGAACTCCTTGGCGCTGCAGGGAACTCCTGGCTTTCTCCTGGAGCTCCATGCTAGGAACTCCTTGGCGCTGCAGGGAACTCCTGGCTTTCTCCTGGAGCTCCATGCTAGGAACTCCTTGGCTCTGCTGTTCTTTAGCATCATCTCTCACTATTTAAATTTCTTTCCAAATTCATGGTATATCTGCCTAGAAATTCCTCCCACCTAAATGCTGAGTAAACCTATATGCTTTTTTTAAAGATCCAGTTCAAACATCTTTCAGAAGACTTTCCTAGCCACTTAATGAACTTACCACACTGTTTGATACTTGTTTGTTGATTTTTTTTCTTTCCTTTTTGTCAGTAGGGCTCAGTGCCTACCTGACTCTATCACTCCTGGAAGTTTATTTATTTATTTATTTATTTATTTATTTATTTATTTATTGTTAGAGGATGAGAAACAGAGACAGAGAGAAGAATAGATACCTGTAGCAAATATCTACTGGTTGTGAAACTTTCTTCCTTGCAGGTGGGGCCCAATAACTTGAACCCAGGTCCTTGTGCATGGTAATGATATGCACCCAGTAGAGTGAGCTCAGCCCCTATGTGATTCATAGACTATAAATGTCTTTATGACAGGACTCATGTTGGATTCATCTTTCCATTTCTAGCAGTCTAACTTGGCATCATTATTTGTGGAACAAAAGAATTCACACAGAATTGTCTGGAAGTGTGTTCTCCATAAGGCCATATGCTTTACACCTTAATGACAGAATGGGTCTCCTTTCTAGCAGTGACTCTGCACTTGAGCAGAGCCTGGCAGGTACTAGATGGAGAGCATAGGACTGACCATGCCTCAGGTCCAGGTTGATTCCTTTCAAACATCTCAAAGCTGAACAGTGCTTTAATCTCAGTCTCTGTTTCTCTTTCTCATAGCAATAAATATATATTTTTTTCCTCCAGGGTTATTGCTGGGCTCGGTGCCTGCACCATGAATTCACCGCTCCTGGAGGCCATTTTCCCCCCTTTTTTGTTGCCCTAGTTGTTGCAGCCTCGTTGCGGTTATTATTGCCATTGTTGACTTTGCTTTGTTGTTGGATAGGACAGAGAGAAATGGAGAGAGGAGGGGAAGACAGAGAGAGAGGGGGAGAGAAAGATAGACACCTGCAGACCTGCTTCACCACCTGTGAAGCGACTCCCCTGCAGGTGGGGAGCCGGGGGCTTGAACCGGGATCCTTATGCCGGTTCCTGCGCTTTGCGCCACGTGCACTTAACCCACTGTGCCACCGCCCGACCCCCAGCAATAAATATTTTTAAAAAATAGTTGCTGAATAAATGAATGGGGATTAAATGAGATGACATGCATGAAAATGCCCCAAAATGTAAAGAAAATGTTTTTACTGTTCTGTTCCTACACAATTTTCTTCTTCTCTTATCAAATTGGTCAGTCTTCTTTCTCTTATCAAATTGGTGTCTGCTGTCTCTCTTCTCCTGGATTCAAACTAATGAAGGCATGAAAGAAATCTGAAGACATTGGGAAATCTTGAGACCATCCTGCTTGGAAACAGAGCCTTCTCCTCCGTCATTTCGTGTTTCTGCCATTTCCCAGTATCTGTGGGGGCTGGAGAAGGTACAGAATTTTCACTTACTCAGCTACCAACCCAGCCTTCTACAGAAGGATCTCTTTTAGGGGGCCAGACTCTGGACTTAGGCTGGGAACATCAGTAATCAGACCTCTTCCTTGCTCACCCTAAGTTTTCCAGCAATGATCAGATCTTTTTTTTTTAATACTTATTTTATTTATTTATTCCCTTTTGTTGCCCTTGTTGTTTTATTGTTATAGTTATTATTGTTGTCGTTGTTGGAGACAGGAGGGGAAGACAGAGAGGAGAAGAGAAAGATAGACACCTGCAGACCTGCTTCACCGCCTGTGAAGCGAGTCCCCTGCAGGTGGGGAGCCGGGGTTCGAACCGGGATCCTTATGCCGGTCCTTGTGCGTTGTGCCACCTGCGTGTAACCCGCTGCGCTACAGCCCTACTCCCGATCAGATCTTTTTCAAGTTTGCCTTAACCTCTCCTCTGTCTCAGGAAGTGATGTAATGGGTAAGTAGCTACAACCTTTTAAGCACTACACTACTCCAGGGTTCTGAGGTTGGCTAGGGTTACCTAGATGGGCTTTGAAGACAGGAGCCAAGGAGCAAGGAGGCTGTCTGGTAGGAGGGGCACTCTATCAACACCAGCTCCTTCCCAGGGACAGCCCTGCCTGGATGAGCCTCAGGCCTGATGACTCTGTATTAGGCAGGGTGGAGAGCATCTTCCAGAGAGAAGGGTCCCTCGCAGGAGCCAGGAGGGCAGCGTCACTGTGCTTCTCTGGAGTTCTATTCTGCCTGAAAAAGCATAGGCCACCCTCTGGCTTTCAAACCAGGCAAATGAGCAGCATGAGTTCTTCAGAAATTCTGTGTCTCTGGCATTTGATACAGAGTAGTGGGTCCTCTGGAAAGTGGGCCAAGATGTCCTAGTCCTCCAGAGCCAAGTCCTTTTAGCCACAGCCCCACTTGGCTTCGCACGTTTCCTCCTGCTGCTCTCCACCCGTGTCAGTGCTGCTCCCACTGGCTCCAGCTCCCACTTCTTTTCCTACTGGGCCAGACCAGGAACACCCAGATGCGTCTTGCCTGGCCCGCTTGAGCTTGGTCCGATCCCAGGGTACTGCAGCCCTCCCTCCCTCCTTTATATCTCTATATATCTGTCTAATGAACATTTCAATAAGCCGAGCACAGCTTTTTCTACTTAATAAGCAGACTGCTGACTTCATTTCAGGTTTTCTCTTCACTTATCTGTTGAGGGCCTTAAATCATTCCTAGGAAAAAGCTTAGCAAAGGCAAACCTGGTATTCTGGCTGGTGGTTGCGCCTGTCAGCACCCTGCCCTGCTGGAGCAAAGGGAAGCCCTGCTTCCACAGAGCAGCATGGAAGGGTGACTAAAATTGGGCAGTTCAGAGATGGGGAAGCTGAGGCTAGACTGGGCATTGGAACTGTCACCAGTGAAAAAATTTCTGGAGGTAAGGTGGTGGTGGCACAGGCAGGCCGGTCTGCAGTGGCTTATCCCAAGCTGGGAAGGCAAGGAAGGGTGGAAACTAGGGACACTCAATGAGAGAGGCATTTTGCTTGATGATAGGGACAAAGCAGTGAACAAACTTTCATAGGCCCTGTCTGCTCATGGATTTGTTTTCTAACAGGAAAGGAAAACATGAAATAATTCCTTAAATATAGCTGCTGGGGATAAGGATAGGTGTTGTGGTAATAAATGGAGAGAGCTGGGGAGAGCACCTGTCAGGAAATGAGGTATAAGCCAAGGTCTGAAAAGATGAGCTAGAGACAGGAGACAGGAAACCTGGGAGAGATCAGAGGAGTCCAATAACTGATCACTTTCACCAGGGCAATTATTATATGTTGTATAAATGTTCTGTGTTGAGACTACATAATATAGTAAGAAAGAAAGCATGTTTTGGAGTAAGGCACACCTGAATGTGAATTCTAACTGAATATATTAGCTCTGTGACCTTGGTAAAGTTAATAACTTCTCTGAGTTTTGTCTTCATCTGTGAACTGGGGTTGAAGTACCCACCCTGTAAGGCTGTTGTAAAGATTAAACTAGATCTGGGGGCTGGGTGGTGGCATACCTGATTGAGCGCATGTACTACAATGCTCAAGGACCTGGGTTCGAGTCCCTGATCCCCACCTGCATGGGGAAAGCTTTCTGAGTGGTGAAAGCAGTGCTACAGGTGTCTCTCTGTCTCTGTCTCTCTCTCTCTCTATATATATTACCTTCTTCCCTCTTGATTTCTGGCTGTCTCTATCCAATAAATAAAGATAAAAAGGATTAAACTTGACCCTCAATATAAAGAATGTAAATGAAGTCAGGAGATCACTTGCCCTGTAAAGCATAGCACTGCAGTGCATGAGGCCCTGAGCTTGAGCCCTGGCACCACAAAGGAGCACCCTGGATGATGGAGTGGCACTGTGGCATCTCTCTTCTCTGACTCTCCTTCTATTCTCTTCTCTCTCTTTCCCTCCCACCCTGTCAAAAAAAAAAAAAAGAAAAGAAAAGAAAAGAAAAGAAAATTCAGCCAGGGAGACTGTGTTGTGGTGTTATGGGTATGCAAAGCATTGGCTTCATTCCCTGGGACTATATTTTTTTTCTTTAAAGAAGGGATGAGGGGGCCAGGAGGTAGTACACTCAGTAGAATGCACATGCTATAGTGTGCAAGGATCTGGGCTCAAGCCCCTGGTACCCACCTGTAGTTGAAAAGCTTCAGGTCTCTTTCTCTCTTTCTGTCTCTGTCCCACTCTGTCCCCCCATTCACTTTTGATTTCTCTCTGTGTCTATATAAACAAATTCCATACATAAATAAAATGTTAAAAAAGAAGGGTTGAAAAATAGTTCACCTGGGAGGGGGCCTGTTCTTCACATATGTAACCCATGTTCAAGCTGGGCCCCCACTGCTCTGGGTCAAAATTAGGTGTTATGGTGTCTTTTTCTCTTTCTCTGCCTCTCTCTCTCTGTCTTTTTAATTGCTAAATTATCTTTATTTTTTGGATAGAGACAGTCATAAATTGAGAGGGAAGGGGGAGATAGAGAGGAAGAGAGGGACAGAGAAACACCTTCAGTATTGCTTCACCACTCATAAAGCTTTCCCTCTGCTGGTAGGGGCCAGAGACTCGAATCTGGGTCCTTGTGCATCGTAAGATGTGTGCTCAACCAGGTGTGCCACCACCCAGCACCTCTCCCTGTCTCTATCTGAAAAAGTTGGCCCAGAGTGGTGAAGTCCTGGTCATGATCCCTTCCAACAAATGTATAAAATGCTTAGTATATAGGACATATTTCCAAAGCACCAGATGCTACTACTAATAGTACTACCATGTGTGTGTCTATCTCCCCAGGTCTAATATGAGCTGCTGTGAACATCAAAAACTTAAATAAAGACTTACATGTTTTGTGTCTATTTAGTTAACAGGGAGAAATGGAAGCTATTGATTTTTCACATGGTGTGAGGATGTGCCCAGAAAAGAGCCCCAGGCATCCAGCCAAAGAAAGATATGGCCTTGAGTGTATAGGTATACGTGGTAGGGGATGGGCTGTGATGCTATTTTCCAGGATCCTATTGGGTCTAGTTGTCAGGGAGATTTCAGGGCAAAATGGTACTGACTCAATTAAATCTGGGCAAATGCAAAGCAGAAACTTTTGTGATGAACACATCAAAACCTCTCCAGTGCTCAACTCTGCATGGTCAGTCACAGTTCTGGCAGAAAACCTGGAAATCCTTCTTCATTTAGACAGTTCCCTTAGGCTGTTGGCCAAAAAGCTGAGAGAGCTGAGAATAAGATACTCAGGAGGGAGGACATACTCTGGAGGTGTCCAGCTGGGGCTGTCCTACCTTTAGAGCTGGTTTCTTCCAGACCTGGGGAAGATCCAGGGAATGCAAATCCCCATTTCAGAAAAGGCTAAAGGATTCACTCTCAAGTCTACAGGTAAAGGTTTCTGGGGTAGGGAATACACACATTGGTGTATGAAAGTGACTAGAGACTTATTCACAAAATCCTGAAATCCTAGGCAAAGTGAGTTTGCTCTGAATGTCTGCTTCAAAGCATTCTTTTTCTTTTTCTTTTTTTTTAACCAGAGCTTCTGGTAGTGGAGGGGATTGAACCTGGGATTTTAGAGCCTCAGGCATGACAGTCTGTTTGCATAACCATTATGCTATCTACCCCTACCCTCTTTCTTTCTTTCTTTCTTTCTTTCTTTCTTTCTTTCTTTCTTTCTTTCTCTTTCCTTCTTCCAGAACACTGCTTAGCTCTGGTTTATGGTGGTGTGGGGGAAGAGAGGGAATTGAACCTACAATTTGGGAGCCTCAGGCTTGAGAATCTTTTTGCATGATAATTATGCTATTTCCCCCACCCTAAAGTGGATTTGCTTTTAAACCTGCACATATTTGGGATAAACAAAGGCAATTGCTGTTTTATGCAGTGGCCAATAAACTTAAGAAATTCATTATCCCAGTTGGTGATGCTAGCAAAAAATATAAATGAATTAACAATTATTTGGCCAAGTTTGTAGAAAACAGAGTCCTATGTGTCCCTTAATCAGGGTTTGCTCTGTGAATGAGTGAATATGGATGATCTTAGTTTTCAAGGTTTTTCGATTCAATGCAATAAATATTCATGGATTACCTACTATGACAAAGCATTGTGTAGAATGCAAACCTGAACAATTTCTATCCAGAAGCTTACACTTTTATAAGAGGATTAGAATGAACATTGTCAACACAAGGTGGACATAGTGAGAGCTGCAAGGAAAATGCAGGAGCCTCTGGGTGCTCAAAGAAAGAGGAGACTCTGTTAGGTTTGGAAAAGGGATCAAAAAGACATTATGGAGAAGGCAGTGTTTGAAATGGGCCTTAAAGGATAAGTTGGTTTCTTGACAAGTATAGAAGGAAATGAAATATCCCCAAAGAAGGAATGATAGGTCTCAAGATTTAGGGGTGGAAAAATATAAGACTTGCTTAGATAAAGATAACAGCACAGTGGAAGCAGGGGGGTTGTGGCGGGGGGACCCTAGAAGGTAACAGTAGTGGGCTCTCCTAAGGAGAGTGTAACAGACAGAATTCTCAAGATCTGATTACAATCAGATGCCCAGAAGGAGAAGGGTAGACAGGCATTCTAGTAATTCTATAAATTTAAGACACAAAATAGCTGGTTGATTTTAGACCTTAGCAGAAAGAAGCTCCTTTAGCTTAGCATCTAGAAAGATGCAGAGCCCTGTTTTCCCATGAGCACACTTCTGACCTCCTGGGGCTCTCAGTGGGCAGGGACATTTGGCTTAGCCAATCTGGGAGCTTCCTGGGCAGTCCCTTGCTACCTAGCAAAATTTGTATGGAGGAAAACCTTCATTTAAAAGGAACACTAGCAGTAACCAGGAAGAGACATGAATAGGTCTAGCCAGTCTGAGAGAGTTGCGTTAAAAGAGGATGGGTTTTCTAGAGGACAGCTGTCAAGTCTAGAGACAGAGAAGGGTATCATTTGTTTATTCAGATCATCATTAACTGCCTATTTACGTAGCATGTTTCATGTGCCTGGCACTGCGCTAGGCGTAAGGAAAGACAACACCTCTGTTTATAAGAAAATCATAGTCTGTTAAGGAGAAAAAAAACATGTGAAAGGATAGGTAGAAAATGATGTGATGGCAGAAATAAGTTCCAGGAAGAGACACAAAGAAGGAAATGATTAGGGAGTCGGGTGGTAGTGCATCAGGTTAAAGCGCAGGTGGTGCAAAGTGCAAGGAGCAGCGTAAGGATCCCGGTTTGAGGCCCAGCTCCCTACCTGCAGGGGAGTCACTTCTGGTAAAGCAGGTCTGCAGATGTCTATCTTTCTCTCCCCCTCTCTGTCTTCCCCTCCTCACTCTATTTCTCTTTGTCATATCCAACAACAGCAATAACAATAAGAACAATAATAACAAGGGCAACAACAACAACAATAACAACAGCAGCAACAACAACGAGAGGAATGGTCTCCAGTAGCAGTGGATTCATTGGAGCCCCAGTAATAACCCTGGAGGCAAAAAAAAAAAAAGGAAATGATTAGTAAAAATCAAGGAAAGCTGTAAGGGGAATGTATTACTTGAGCTGTCTTGGAAGATGGGCAGGGACTTAACAGGTAGATGAAATAACAGAGAGGGGAGGTTATATATAGTTAGAGAATTAAAGTAAATCATTATTTGCAATGGAAGTACTTCAGTAAAACTGGAATTCAGGGTATGGACAGAAGAGTTACAGGGACTGAAACTGGGGAGGTGGGTCAGATTATAAAGGGCTTAATTTCTTTATTTTTAGTAATAGCTTTGTTTTTGAGGTAACCTTGTTTTACAAAACTATACATGTTTCAGAAGCACAATTTCTCACCTTTTCACAATGTGTTCCACACTTCACCCCTCACAAAAGCACAAATATCTCTTTACCAAACTCCACTGAATCCTCTCCCTTCCCCTTGCAATCCATTTCCTCTTGATAATCTGAGTTCTGCAGCTGGAGAACTGAGTCTTCATTTGACTAATAAAGGGATTTATACACTATGATAAGAAGTATGAACTTGATCTAATAGATAAACACAACACAAAACAAAAAACATTGAAGAGAGATAAAGAAGAGGGTGGGACATGGCTGGATTTGTCACTTTAGAATGACTATTACTCTAGGAACAGTGTGAAGAAAGAATTAAGGCATCAGGGAGTCTGGCGGTAGCAGTAGGTTAAGCGCATGTGGCTCAAAGCCCAAGGACGGGCCTAAGAATACTGGTTTGAGCCCCTGGCTCCCCACCTGCAGGGGAGTCGCTTCACAGGCAGTGAAGTAGGTCTGCAGGTGTCTCTCTTTCTCTCCCCCTCTGTTTTCCCCTCTCTGTCCTAACAACGATGACTTCAATAATAATAACTCCAACAACAATAAAAAACAAGGGCAACAAAAAGGGAAAAATAAATATAAATAAATATTAAAAAATATTTAAAAATAAAAAAAAGAATTAAGGAATCAAACTCATTGACAGGATGACTAAAGAATTATAATGGAGTCAGGTGGTAGTGCAGCAGGTTAAGCACACACAGTGCAAAGTGCAAGGACCAGTGTAAGGATCCCGGTTCAAGCCCCTGGCTCCCCACCTGCAGGGGAGTCGCTTCAGAGGCGGTGAAGTAGGTCAGCAGTTGTCTGTCTTTCTCTCCTCCCTCTCTGTCTTCCCCTCCTGTCTCCATTTCTCTCTGTCCTATCTAACAACGATGACATCAATAACAACAACAGTAAAAAAGGGCAACAAAGGGGAAAATAAATAAATATATATATAAAAAGAAGTATAATAGAAATTGGGGCCAGGTGGTGGCGCACCTAGTTGGGCACACACATTACAGTGAGCAAAGACACAGGTTCAAGCCCCTGGTCCCCACCTGCAGGGGGGAAGCTTCACAAGTGGTGACACAGGGCTGCAGGTGTCTCTCTGTCTCTTTCTCTCTATCTCCCCCTCTTCTCAGTTCCTGTCTCTAAAAAGTAAATGAATAAAGAAAAAAAGAATTATAATAGAAACCTAGAAAAAAGGATGAGAAGTCTGAGTTAGAACAATAGAAACAAGGGGGATATAGAGGAAGAAAACCTAGTGAAGAAGTAGATGGGGAAGATGAGCAGGGGCAACCGTTGCCTGCTATGGTTAGCATGATACAAAATTCCAGTTGGGTCCTAGACTGATTCACAGACTTCTTTGTTATATGGCACTGGGTTCCCTGGACCCATAGGGTTGCCTTAGATGAATTCTGGGAAAAATATTGATCTTTATCTCTATTCTCTTCTCTGTTTGATTCTTAGCCCCAGACCAATGGGTTGCACCTCAGGCCAACTATTTCTGGTTCTCCATTTGCGAGCTTACACCCTGACTTCTTCTTCTTCTAGCGTTTGCCCTTCTTCCGTAGCCAGTCAACAGCGTCAGGTTGAGCCTGATGTAAAGTTTCGAGACCTCCTTTGAATCTGGAGAGGTTGACTATGGCAGTCGTTGACTATGTGGGTCATAGTCTGTCTGTAGCCGCAGGGGCAGTTCGGCAGACCACCCTCAGAGATATGGCACTAGTTGGACACACATTTTTTATCTTTTTAGTTTCACCCTATTTTGTGTACCACAGATATTTCAGTGCTGTATTAAGTGCCTTTCCCTACTGGGCTGACTGGCAGACTCTAGAGAAACCAAATAGAACTTTAATCTCAAGCACAAGGACGAGAGTAAGAATCCCAGTTCGAGCCCCTGGCTCCCCACCTGCAGGGGAGTTGCTTCACAGGCGACTACCTTTCTTTTATCTTTTTATCTTTTCTATCTTATCTCCCCCTCTCTGTCTTCCCCTCCTTTCTCCATTTCTCTTTGTCCTATCCAACAACGACAACATCAATAACAGCAATAATAACTACAACAATAAAAAAAAACACAAGGGCAACAAAAGGGAATAAATAAATAAATAAATACATAAAAGAACTTTAATCTCAAGCCCCTAGCCTTGAGCAACCACTTACAGCTCTGCTTAGATGTTCATTGTGGCAGAGCACAATGGCTAAAGAAGTTAAACTAAGACTAGAGAATCATCATGACTGGGTATCTGGATGGCTTGGAACATTCATATATATAAATATACATAAATATATATATATATAAAATTTTATTTATCAGTGATAGAGATTGAGAGAAATTGAGAGAGGAGGGGGAGATAGAGAGGGAGAGAAACAGAGAGACACCTGCAGCTCTGCTTCACAACTCGTGAAGCTTTCCCCCTGCACGTGGAGACCATTGGCTTGAACCCAGATCCTTGTGCACTGTAGTGCATGTGCTTAACCAGGTGCACCACTACCTGGCCCCGAACATTCATTTATCTATTTAGCAAATATTTGTGGAGCACTTGCCATGTATTAGATATTAGTCTAGGTATAGCAGAAAAATCTAACAATAAACAAAAATATAATCCTGGCCTCATTGAGCAGACAATTTTGTTGGAGAGACTGCAGAATAATCAGGCGATTCTAGCAAGTTAGCCTTACTAGAGAGGTGAGGTGGAAATACACAAAAGGAGCACCTATCATAATCCTGGGAGTAGAGCAGAGTAGGCTGTCTTGAGGAAATGAGTTAATGCTATGATCTGAAGAAATCTTGGAGTTGGAGGTTGGGGGATGAAAGGGTAGAGAGGAAGAGGAGTAAACAGTTTATACAAAGACAAAACTTTGGAACCTGCTGTGTTGGAAAATTGGAAGCAATAGCATGGTTGGAGTTTATGGGCAAGAGGAATGGTAAGAAATTAAACTGAAAAGGTAATAGAGATTAGATCCCCAATGACCTTATAAGCTGTATCATAAGGAGCTTAGACTCTAAGAGCAATGGGAGGGCTATGATCACAAGAAAGGAGTAGAGAGACATCTCAGAGGCTGATAATAATGGCCTGGATTAGGACAAGGATGGTGAGACTTGAGAAAATATAAATGGGTGAGTGATGTTGGGGAGAGTGAAGGAGGCAGAGGGGTTGGGGACTGCTACCATTTCTGAGTTAGATGGCTGGGGTGACAGGAAGTTGAGCAAGAGGGGGAGGAGCAGGAGCAGGTCTCCTGAAGATGTACGAGGTAGAAGGTCAGAATTTTCATTTCCATTTTTATTTCTTTAATGTGATGAGCAAGAATGAATCAAGGACCTTGTGCATGTTCTGTTTTGCTAAATGGTCTCTCTGGCTCAGTGTTTTCATTCCACAGAGAGAAAGAGAGTGAGGGGAGGAAGTGGGAGAGACAGCACAGTACCTCTCCACTAGCCATACAGCTTTCCTGTAGTGCTCTCCATGGTGCCCCTATATGATGTCTGGGATTGAACTCATGAACTCCAGCATGGTAGTGTGGACCACCATTGATGTATCTCCCAGCTCATCATTTCTATCCCTGACAAGAGGACAGAGATGACCATGTCTGAGGGCAGCCTAAGGAAGTCAGTTACAGGGACTTGGAGCCTCTACATTCACAAGTCTAAGATTGTCACTGAGTTCTTTTCTCTGAGCACCCTGAACTGTTCTAGAATGAAATCTATCAGAGCCAACAACAACCACTGTCCTTGCTGTTTCACTTTCCTGCTTGTTCCTTGATGGTATCTCTCAAGCACTGGAGGGACAATGGTTTTTATATGGGCACAGTTCCAGCACAGGTCAAACCAGTTCTAAGTTTAGGTCAGGCCTGTGGAGGACATGGCGCTCATCTGTCTCCCACAAGGAGGCTAAAGGGAACTGCAAGTCAGAAGACCAAAGCTAAGGCCTGGTTCACGGAATGTCAGCTCATAAAGTAGGCAAGGTAGGGAGTAAGGGACAGGGCAAAAAATGTATTGTTGCTGAAGTTTAGGATGTATAATCTTTTTTTTTTTTTCCCCTCCAGGGTTATTGCTGGGCTCGGTGCCTGCACCATGAATCCACCGCTCCTGGAGGCCATTTTCCCCCCTTTTTGTTGCCCTAGTTGTTGCAGCCTCGAGGTTATTATTGCCATTGTTGACGTTGCTTTGTTGTTGGTTAGGACAGAGAGAAATGGAGAGAGGAGAGGAAGACAGAGAGAGAGGGGGAGAGAAAGATAGACACCTGCAGATCTGCTTCACCGCCCGTGAAGCGACTCCCCTGCTGGTGGGGAGCTGGGGGCTCGAACCGGGATCCTTACGCCCGTCCCTGCACTTTGCGCCACGTGCGCTTAACCCACTGCGCCACCGCCCGACTCCCTGGATGTATAATCTTATAGTGATAGGCGTGTGAGACTACTGGTCTAACCAACAGGGAGGTTGCTATAGTAATTCAGAATGTGTTTTTTTGTTTGTTTGCTTTTTACTAATTAAATTAGTAAAGATTCAAACTTGATAATGTAGATGAAGGTTTGAGAAAATGAGTATAATCATGCACTGTTGATGAGATTGTGGATTGGCATAACCTTTCTAGAAAGCTATAAATACGTATCTGTAACTTTTAAAAAATGCTATACTTTTTTTTTTTTGTCACTGCTAGAGCTTTACTCTTCTGGGTCAACATTTTCAGACAGAGAAAGAAAAATACCATAGCACTTAAGTGCCCCTCAATGTGTGGGGAGTGGGCAGAGTTGTGCATGTGGCAAAGTAAGCACACTATCCAGGTAAGCTATTTTTCTGCCCTCCAAATTTACACCTTTTGACCTAATAATTTATTTTCTAGAAATCTTACCTAAGGTGACCATCAGAAATTCTCAGATGCATGTATTTTAGAAAATATTTATCAGTTGGTTTCTTGCACCAAAATAAAAGATTCTGGGATGGGGGCGAGGGCTCAGGTCCTGGAACATGAATTGTTATGCATGTACAAACTATTGTATTTTATTGTTGACTGTAAACCATTAATTCCCCTGTAAAGAAATAAAAAAAAATTATCAGTATGTTACTGTTATTTGAAAAAAAAAAGGAAACTAAGTACTAAACAGTGTGAGAATCGTTAAGTATATAGAATATACTAAACAATGAAATATTTTAACATTATTAGAAAAAGGATTTTGGAAGCATATGTAGTGGAATTAGAAAATGCTTCTGACACAGAGTAAGCAGTAAAATGGAATGTAGTGTTTTGGGTTGAATCCTGGAACAGAAAAATAACAACAGTGGAAAAACAGGGGGAATCAAAATACAAGTTTGTATTTTAGTTAATGGAAGTATAACAGGCTAAATAATAGTATCATAAAAATGTAAATTTTTAAAATTTATTTATTCCCTTTTTTTGCCCTTGTTGTTTTATTGTTGTAGTTATTATTGTTGTCGTCGGTGTTGGATAGGACAGAGAGAAATGGAGAGAGGAGGAGAGAAAGATAGACACCTGCAGACGTGCTTCACTGCCTGTGAATCGACTCCCTTGCAAGGTGGGGAGCTAGGGGCTCTAACTGGGATCCTTACGCCGGTCCTTGCACTTTGCGCCATGTGAGCTTAACCTGCTGCACTACTGCCCGACTCCCAAAAATGTAAATTTTTAAGTTTTGACAAATCTACTGTACTGTGGTAAGATGCCAACGTAGGGAAGGCTGGGTGAGAGAGGTATGGAAGCTCTCCATGTTATCTTTGTAATTTTTCTATAACTCTGTAGCTAGCATGGGACTATGTTTTTTCAATCTTACATTAAGAAGGAAGGAGGAGAAGGAAGAGGAAGGGAAGGAGGAGGGGGAGATGAAGAAGAAGGAGAAAGAGAAGGAGGAGCAATATAGTATCAAATAGTTAACACTGACTGTCTCTGGAAAGTATGATTTTGTGCTACCTCCCCCACTCAAACACATACATCCTGGTTAGGGGAAGGAGAAAGGGGAAAAAATGCTTAAAAATTGTCATCTGATTAGGTATAGATGGTAAATAAAGGCAAAAGTAGGTATTGGTGCTACTTCCAGAAGCATAGAGGAGAGGGGCTTACTGAGATGGAAGTGTTCTTGGATAAGTAAGGTTCCAAGAATGGCCTACCTGTTGGAGTCTGAGCTTGCCTTCAAGGCCTAAGTACGACAGATGACACTAGGAGAAGGTACAAAAGCAGGGGTGGAGGGTGGGAGTGAGATGAATAGAGAACTCATCTATCCAGGGAAGCATAACAGGGAGTAAATGCCCAAAGTCCTGCCAAGCTTCTTTAATACTTGTCACTGAACCCACTCACAGGACTGAAAGGGCTGGACACTACCTTTATTGCTTACTTGCATTATACTTTGGCACTTCTCTTCTTTTATTTATTTACTTATTTATTTATTACCAGAGCATAGCTCAGCTCTGGCTTACAGTGGTGCAGGGGATTGAACCTGGGTCTTTGGTGCCTCAGGCATGAGAGTCTGTTTGCATAACCATTATGCTATCTACCCCTGCCCTTTGGTACTTGTCCACCGACATAACTTATAGGCTGGGACAGGGAGGGCATGAGTCTGGAACAACATCTGTCTAATCATGATTTTTCTCTCTGGAGAATCTACAACTTCATAGGATGGAAAAGCAATGTTTCTGTACCCCCCTTTAGAGTTCCAGGATCTCCCATTCCTTCATTTCTTTGTCCTCCCAGCAACTCACCACTGGTGACAAACCCTCAGAGACTCCCTATAGACCCAGGGAGAAACTTTCTCTGTCCTGTTGTCCCTGAGTTCAAGGGACTGGATTCTGGCCACAACACTGTGATGCCTGGTGCTTGAAGGCCTTTCTAGCTAATGCCCCCGAGGGTTGGCACATGGTGGTAGGCTTTCCCCAGGAGATGTCTCCCTAACCACCTGACACCTGTCTTATAAGGTTTCAGCAGGGGAGGGCAGATCCAGTCACTCAGAGCTGCTTCTCAGAGCACCTGCATTCCCTCTACAAACCTCCCTAACTGCCTTGTCTGTCAAGATAACCCTGGTGGGTTGCCAGCCAGGACTCAAGCATGCTCAAGCCTGAACTTCGGGTCTCTTCTTTGATGATTTGTTCTTTTCCCAGCTCTCTGAGCAACTGGCCTTAGGGCTTGAGACCCTCCTACAAGTTCACTCTGCAGGTGTTACAGTAAGTGGCCCCAAAGTGAAGAGAACCATGTGGCAGCAACTGAGCTAAGCTGGAGACTCACTCAACTGATGTAAAAGTCACCTGGAGAGCATGGTCTTTTGCAGGCAGCTAAAGGTGCCTACTTAATATTACCTGCACTGAATCAGTGAGTGACCTAACCTGAGCATATTTGAATCAGCCACTCACAAACAAGACCAAGGGAGGAACTAGAGAGAGGAAACTCAAAAAACAGGGCTTCAGGGTAGAGGCTGTCTTTCTGCCGCCCTGCTCCCAGTCCTTTAGGGACTTGTACTTCTGCTTGCTTTTGCTCTTAACACCCAGTTTTTCCTCTTGCAATTATTGAAGAAACTCCTGTTACTGCTGATGGAGTTTGAATTCTTTTCTCAAACATAAATAATAACTGTACCAGCTTTTGGGGGTCTGGATCCTCCACAACACAGCTCTACACTTTTCAGCTGGCCCAACCCCTGCAGGCCTATGGGCTGAGGACCAGGCTTCTATGGCAGTTTGGGGCCTTTGCTGTTTCTCTCTGTGGAGACTGGACAGATGTAGCCCAAACATATGATAAATAAACCAATTAAATCTGGGAAAACAATGTCCTGCTACTTCTCTCCAGAGCCACTGCTTGCCCCCCACTCAGGGTGAAGGTGGGTCTGTCTGTGAGCTAGTACAGTGTGGGGATCTCCCAGTCCTTGGCTGAAGAGCCCCTCCTTCGGGTCGGCTCCTGCAGCTTGGTGTGTTTTTCTAACGTGGTGAACACATGCTCTCTCTGGAGGATCAATGTTTTCCCTTGGAGGCCCTTCAGTCTTGATGGAGGAGGGGGAGTAGCAGCGACCAAGAGCCCAATCCCCTCCCTGCTCTTACCCATAAATTAAGAAGCTGAGAGGAAGAGGGACAACAGATTAGGCCCAGTAATAGCTGGGGGGGGGGGGGGAGAGTTCCAAGACTTCAGGAACAGGAATAGCTGGTGGAGTCTATCATATCACTAGATGTAAGAAAAGACCATTACTATTGGAACTCACCCTTTTTGAGAAACACATAGAAGGTGATAGGAGAGGAAAAAAAAATCCTACTTATAGATGAAGTTTCCTTGATTATGTTGAGGCTCCTTTATTTAAATCAGGCCTGTGTTCAACAGCTATAAACAGAGAGCCATCTAGATGCAAATACTGGGCTAGGACCAGGGGCTAGTGAGCCAGATAAGATTCTGCCTACTGATGTTGAAAAACAAGATCAGAAGAGAAAACACTAAGCATAACCCGGACTGGAGTTGGTGTATTGCACCAAAGTAAAAGACTCTGGGGTGGGTGGGTGGGTGAGGGGAGAATACAGGTCCTGGAAAAGGATGACAGAGGACCTAGCGGGGGTTGTATTGTTATGTGGAAAACTGAGAAACGTTATGCATGTACAAACTATTGTATTTACTGTTGAATGTAAAACATTAATCCCCCAGTAAAGGAAAAAAAAGATTCTGCCTAGTTGGGGAAGATGGCTATGTGTGTCAAGCATTATGTACGAAGAAGGTTCAACATCTGTTTTAACTGTGGCATGAACACAGCACTGAAGCTGCTTAGTGGAAAGATGGGCTCATTTATGCTCACAGGGTTTGGAAGAGACCACAGAAGGGAGGAATTCTGAGCTGGATCTTAAGGAGTGATCAGGAAGGTACTGAATAAAGGATGACTGGGCCAGGGCTGGGAGCTTGAGTGGAGGAGAGCATGCTAAGTAAAGGGCACAGTGTGTGCAAATGCTTGGAAGCATTAGAGACTTGGATGTTATCCTGAGAGCAAAGGGGAGCCAATGGAGATAAAAATAAATAAATAAATAAATATAAATAAAAAAGATTTATATATTTATTTATCTAGTGGGGTGGGGCAGGGAAGGCAAGAACAATACTAAGCTGAGGCAGAAAGTGGTTCCAGAGATTGAACCTGCACAAACTCTGGGTCCTCAAGCAAGCAGTTGGAGCTCTTATAGACTGAACTATCTCTGCTGTCCCCACCCCTTCCATTTCCCCCATAAGGGCTTCAGGCAGGTATTAGAGAGACATTTTAGCAAGACCACACTAGCAGTAGGGTGGGGGATGGGTGGGAAAGACTGGAAGATGAGCCCTAGTAGGGAGGACTTTTAGAGAATTTAAATGACTCATACTGAAGACCTGAACTAAGTCAGTAGCAAGGGATAGAGATAAGTGGACCTATATAAGGAATAATAAGCAGTGAAGAGGATTTATTCATGGGACATGAAAGATGTGAGGTCAGTCTGAAAGACAGACAGAATACCTAGGTTTCTGGCTTAGGTGCCTGCAAAAAGGATGGTGTTACTCATGTCAAGAGAAAGAAAAGAAAAAGAACAAGGGGCATATATACAGGTGCAATAACAGTTGTCTAATAACAACTGTAGTAAAGGCCCAAGGGGAGATACTCAATAGGCTGTGGGTAGATGGATGTAGAGCCCCAAGATCTCATGACTAGCTAACAGAAAGGATGATAATGTCATCAACAGAAATAAAGACCAGTGAAGATGAACTATGATGGGCATAGGGGCTAGATGATGGATTCAATTTTGCCATGTCTATGGGGCATAGCACTAAGGACATTCACCAGGCACTTGGAAAAATGGGATCAGAGCAGCAGGAGGTCAGATTTGGAGCTTTATATCCAGGACTCCTCTAAATAAAGATGATAGCTGCAGCTGCAAAGGAGGATGAGATCATCAGATTAAAGCATACACAGAGAAGAGGGTCAAAGACAGAACACTGGGAAACACCTACTTTTATTTGGACTGGGAGTAGGGCAAAGAGCAAGAGAGGGAGCTGTCCACAAGGAGGACCAGGAGTGTGGGCCCAGAGAGGGCAGAAGGTTTCAGAAAGATAGCCATTAAGTTAGCTGAAGAGCTGCTGAGAATGACAAGAACCAAGACAGACTTGGGGATTTGGATGAATGACCTTTTAAAAAAACATTCAATAAAGAGGTAGGGAAGATGGCAGGTGTGAGCCAGTGATGAGAAGTGGAGGCGACTGGAAACAAACAGACCTTTGACAGTGCTTTTGTTTTTGTTTTCCTTTATTTTTGGATAATAACAGTGGGAGAGAGAGAGAAATCATAGCATCAAAGCTTCCTTCAGTGTAGTGGGGGCTGGGTTTGAACCTGGGTCACACACATGGCAAAGCAGTTCACCATCCAAGTCAGCTATTTTGCTAACCCTAAGCAAACATTTGAGCAGTGAGACAGTGAAGTAGACAGAATGTGTGTGTGTGTGTGTGTGTGTGTGTGTGTGTGTGTGTGACATTTAACATGGGGAGAATTTGTTTAGTTGTATTTTGGTCACACAGAGAGACACCACCACTGTACTGTCTTGCAGGACTTTAGGTGATGCCTATTCCCTGTTCTGAGGCCTCCTGCATTCATAGATCCCCAGGGCCAGCATATCAATGACGTTGGAAGAAGAGTCCTCTCCATCCCAGGGTGCTCAAGAACATTCAATTCAATTATTTTTGTCTTGACTCATTCCTGTTCTTCCCAGAAAGGACACAAACACTTGTCATCTGCATCAGGTGGTACAACACAGACTCTGCAGGTAAGAAAGGATGGTGGGGGTGGTGCAGGGTGGGTGGGGGAAGCTACTGTAGCCGTGCAGTACTTTGAAACTGCACTAAGTAGCAGATGGATGGCAAGGAGTCTAGCTTTATTTATTTATTTATTTATTTGCTTCCAGGGTTATTGCTAGGGCTCAGTGCCAGCACTATGAATCCACCACTCTTGGTGGCCATCCCCCCCTTTTTTTTTCCTAATTTTTTTTTATTAGATAGGACAGAGAGAAGTTGAGAGAAGAGGGGGCAATACAAAGGGAGAAAGAGAGACACCTGCAGACCTATTTCACTACTTGTGAAGTGTCACCCCCCCCACCCCCCTGCTCCCCAGGTAAGGTGCAGGGGCTCAAACCTTGGTCCTTGTGTTTGGTAATATGTGTGTTTAATTGGGTGTGCCACCGCCTGGCCCCAGAGTTTGACTTTGAGAGGCACGTTCAAGAGTGGAACTCTAGGGCTTTGAGAATGGAAGCAGGCTGAGGGAAGAGATAGGGCAGAGGCTGCCTTAGAGGTTCTAGTTTTGGGGTGTTAGTGAGGGGTCCAGAGTGATCCCTGAGGCCTTTCTTGCCCACTCACAGCCAGAACGGGTGCTTTGGTGATTGTGAAGCGAGCACTCCATCTCAGGGTAACATGATCCCATAGTGCAGGGCTCCTCTGATGTGGGCTGCTTGCCTTTTACAGCATTAGGGGAGCAACATTTCATGGAAAATTCAATAAATCCCCCTGTACAGCCAGACGTCTGTAAACAATGGCTTCCAAATTCAATCAGGCTGGGGACCCGCAGCAGCATTTATGAGCTCTAACGTGGAATATTATATAGGGGAGTGAGTAGCAGGGGGCTGGGGGAAGGGACTTCCTGGAAGATGAAAGCTCCAGTGTGGCTCTCCCTCTTAGATCCTGACAATGAAGATTCTCCAGGTGGACATCCTACCCATGGTCATGCCTGGGCTGGGCCTAAGGGTCACTGAGCTAAGGTTCTGGGCTTGGGGACAAGGACGAGGGTTGTATGCAGCCTTTGGTACTGGCTGTAAAGAGGCTGAGTGTAGGCTTCCCCTGTTCCTCTACAACCTGGATGAAATTCCCACCTGGAGAAGAGCCCAAGTTGTCCTGGTGTGTGCACGTTATCTTTGTCATGGGCAAAGGCTCTCAGATTTACCTTTTTAAGCCTCCTTTTGGCTCTATGATTTGGCAAAACTTCGTAGGAAACCTGTTACTAGGGCCTGGCAGTGGTGTACCTGGTTGAGCATACATGTTACCAAGTGTGAGGACCCAGGCTCAAGCCCCCAGTGCCCACATTCAGGGGGGAAGTTCACAAGCAGTGGAGTAGTGCTACAGGTTCTCTCTCTCTCTCTCCCTCTTTTCCTCTCTCCCTCTCTCCCTTCCATCCACTTCTATCTCTATAAGAAAAGAAAAAATAGCCACTGGGAACTGTGGAGTTCACATTCAAGGATTGAGCCCCAAGTGACACCCCTGGTGGAGAATCTCTGTTTGTCTGTCCATCTGTCTCTCTCCTCTCCTCTCCTCTCCTCTCCTCTCCTCTCCTCTCCTCTCCTCTCCTCTCCTCTTCTCTCTCTCTCTCTCTCTCTCTCTCTCTCTCATCTTTCTGTCTTTTCCTTTCTCTCTCAGATTCACATCATCAGTACAGAAATATTTGCAGGGAGGTATGGGCAAGGAATGCAACTATAATGTTGAAATGTATTTTTTCTTTTTTTCTTTCTTAGAGTCTGGGTCTTGTGTGTGATTTTACTGCTGTGGGCTGCCTTTTCACTCAGAGAGACAGAGTGGAGGAGAGATGCCACAGCACTGGAGCTTCCTCTTGTGCTATTATACCTCCTATGTGATGCTGGTGCTTGAACCTGCGCTATTGTGAAAGCCTTAGGACCTCACCTTCCAGTGAGCTGACTTTCCAGTCCCTTGAAAGGTTTTCAGATAAAGAGGTTGCAGCCCACTTATTTGAGGGGCTTAGAGGTCTCACTTACTCCTAGCCTCCCTGTCCCCGCCCCCATTCTGCTCTCTTCTGTCCCTTCTTTACCTCTGTACTCTGACTGGCCCTCTGGGCCTCTGCCTCCTGAACAGCTGTTGCCTTTGACCTTCTGGCAGGTTTTCACTAGCAACCCAACATGGGGCCTTGCAGAATGAAGGTTCTGGATACAAATATAGCTCTTGTCATTGACAGATATGAGTCTTGTTAGAGGTCACTCCCTCCTCTGAGTCTCAGTGTCTCCATCCTGCACAGGAGGAAATAATATCAACTACCTTATGGAGTGCCTGTGAGGATGAGATTGGACAGTGAAAGGAAAGCACCTGAGCTTCTGGCACAGAAAAAGCAATATGATGTGTGGTGGTTTCCATATCTACACTGCTTCTTATCATCATTTTAAACCTTCCTCCAATAAGCTTCTGACCAATATCAGAAACTGGGGATGGTGAGGTAGCTCACTGGGTAGAGTGCCAGCACTACCATGCATTTGACCCAGGTTTGAGCCCTTGTCCTACATGGGAGGTTCTATGGCAGCACAGGAAGCCTCAGTGCTGTGGAATCTCTCCCTAGCCCCCCTCTGACTCTATATGAATCCATCTGAATGAAAAATGTGAGTGTGGCAGTGAAATTGTACATGTGCAAGGCCCTGGTTCCACTAAAAAGATAATCAGAAACTACTCTCCTCCAACTAAAAGTACCACATGTCCCAATAGCTTCTCTGTCATGTACCACCCACCTCCTTCTGCCCTTCTGTGTGATGGTTAGAAACTAATGGGGAGAGCAGCAAAGATGGCCACAGACCATGGCCACACTGAACAGTGGTGTAAAGGGTGGAGGCAGCTCTGAGGTATCCTCCTACATTGCACTGTGTTTTTTATATGCTTAGAAGGTAAGCTACAGAGGGCAGGGCTTTTGCTTATTCTATATGACTCTATTATCTGTGTCTAAACCAACTGTCTATAAGTAATTCTTGAATGAATTAATTATTTCAGCTTCTCTTGCCATTTTCCTGAGGTTTTCCTCTGGTCCCAGAGGGAAAAATAAAGAATCTGCCTTTGAGAAAAAAAAACCACAATGTTTCTGAAAGTCAAGATTCCTCTTTCTCTAAATGTCCTACAGGTGCTGGCCAGGCTTTTCCCCATGGATGGGTAGGGAGCAGAATCATTGCCAGCAAGGAACTTCCTTACAAACCACTGTAAAAATGGGTGTTTGGTAAGACCAAGGGGAGGGGTGAATCTTGGAGGCAAGGTGTTTTTTTTTAAAAAAATATTTTATTTAATTTTTATTTTGTTGGATAGAAACAGAGAGAAATTGGGAGGGAAAGTGGAGATAAAGAAGGAAAGGGAAAGAGAGATGCCTCCAGCACTGCTTCACCACTCTGTGGGTGAGGACCAGGGACTTGAACCTGGGTCCTTGCACATGGTAATATGTGTACTTTACTGGGTACACCATTGCCCACCCCCTAGAGGCAAGGTTTTATGAAGAATCTTTTTTGTTTCCCTTTTTGTTGTCCTTTTTTTAAGATTGTTGTTGTAGTTATTATTGTGGTTATTGATGTCATTGCTGGATAGGATAGAGAGAAATGGAGAGAGGAGGGGAAGACAGAGAGGGGGAGAGAAAGATAGACACCTGCAGACCTGCTTCATTGCCTGTGAAGCAACTCCCCTGCAGGTGGGGAGCCAGGGGGTTGAACTGGGATCCTTACGCTGGTCCTTGTGCTTTGTGCCACATGCGCTTAACCCGCTGTGCTTCGTGCCACATGCACTTAACCCGCTGTGCTACCCTAGACAGACCCCCAAAGAATCTTTATAGGTCTTGGAGATTTAACATCTGCGGTTGTGAACTGAATATTCCTCCTTTTCTAAAGGACAAGTTCATAGGGCTGCAGGTGTCTCTATTTCTCTCCCTCTTTATCTCCCACTCCCCTCTCAATTTTTCTGTCTAACCAATAATAAATAAATAAATAAATAAATAAAGTATTCTAAAAAAAGAAAGAACCCCCCCCCCCAAGGTTTAGAGATGTTAGAAGCCATACTGAGATCACAGGGCCAAGAAACAGAGCAACAGGAGGGGACTCTAGGTCCATCTGACCCCAGAGCCTGAGCTGTTAACCACTACATTCACTATATGCTGCTGCTCCAGTAAAAGATAATGTCAAACAAGGGGAGGCCAGGAGACCTAAGTCCCTAGGGTAGAGTAAGATGATGGTTTGTTTGGTGGATAGAGACGCACTGGCACCTATCTTGGCGAAATGTGGAAATGTATCCTGTAAATCAACATATTTCTCAATAAAATAATACTGGAGGTTTTTTTTTTTTTTTTTTTTTTTTTTTTTTTTGTAAAGGCAATAGAGAAGGGTTCTGGGTAAAGATGGTTCTGGGGCCCCGGCAGAGATCCATTATTCTCTGCCTGTTCCTTCTCTGTCTGCACCCCCACCCCCACTCCAGTGTACAGTGGGCAACAAAAGTTGTTTTTCTCCTATGTCCTGCGCAAGTGCAGTATTCCTGGTAGAAAAAAGGAAGGTGGGGTGGGGCCAGGGAGACCCTGATTACTGATACAAATGGGACTGGGTGGAGCTGCTCAGCTGGGGCTAGTTCCAGCCAGCTGGGCAAGCCTGCACGAGTCCTCTCTGCAGCCTAGGGCTAAACAGGGGCGGCTTGCCTCACCACCCTCAACTGCTCAGTAACCCCACCCACTTGGAGGTGGCTCTTTAGGGTGGAGCTCATCTGGACCTTTCGGTCTTCCATTTGGCCGGAAGGGGGCGGGGGACGCGGGGGTCCCCAGGCACTATGAGTCCTAGGGGGAATCTTCCTGAATACCCAACTTCCAGGGCTCTGCAGTTTGCTCCTGAGGCAGCCACACAAAGTACTTTTTTTTCTTTTTTCCCTCCTCAAATGTCCCAAATACGATGGCCAGTTCCCTGTACACCCCAGTCACCCTCGGGTGTGCGTGCCCGGCTCCAGCATGGACTAGACTCACCGCTCTCTGCTCTCTCTCTCTGCTCTCTCTCTCTGCTCTCTCTCTCTCATCTCCCCCCTCCCTTCTTTGCTCATTCTCCCCGCTAGCTGCTGTAAGGATCAGTCCCCAAAGAAAAATGCCCAATTTGTCATGTCATGTCCAGCTGTTAACCTCCCGTCGGTAAGCCAAGGGGAAGACTTACTTTCTCCTATTTATTTATTTGCCACTTGGACAATAGAAGGCCCCAGGCCTGCTGAGTTCTCCATAATAAAGCCACCAACGATCTCCCCCACCACCCCTCCCCTCCCCCCACCCTCATGTCAACAACACTAGCCAACCTGCAGGTGTCACTGGGCATTAACCCCGGGCTTAACTCTGGCTCTGCTGAACTGGAGGGAAGGGGGAGGGGGGAGCCCGGGAAGGTGGGGGGTCTGACGGGGAGGTCTCAGCACAAAGAGGAAGGCTTGGGGATGGGCTGGCTCATAACCATCCCTCCGGAAAGCTCACTGTGCTGAGGCTGGGGGAGGGAAGGCAGGATCAACCAAATAATGCCGCTCCTTCTTCCCAGCCTCCCCAGTGGTCTCCAGGCAGAGCCCGGCCAGCCGGTGGCAGGCGCCCTGCTCACCGCACCTAGCAACACTGCTGAGAGACGGGACCCCACAGGAATGAGGCCCAGGGCTGGGAGGCCCAGACCCTTCAGACTCCAAGGGCCGCCCAGGGTGCCCTTACATTCCCTAGCACTCCCTGCTCCTCTCTCCAAGCCCCTTGGGCCCGGCCCAATTTGCTGAGGAAGAACTGGCACCAGAGTTGCCCCAAACTGGGGCTCTTTTTCTCCTAGAGATTAAAGAAGAAGTAGGGGAGAGGGAGGGGCCCCTCTTTAGCAGCCGGTCCTTCTGTTCAGATGTCAGAGTGAGTTACCGATCACACTGGAGTGTACCTCCCATAACCTTTTATGAGGTGGGGGAGAGGGTATGGGGGGTGGCTTCCAGCCCTGTGTGGTCTGTAACACCCTTCTGTCTTCCAAGAAGCCTAGCTTTCTTTCCCTAGAACAAACTAGAATGAGGATGGTGTGAGAGCACAGACTATGTTTAGCTGGGATTGCACACCCAGGTCATCTCTGGACTAGCTCTTTACTTCCTGGTGACCACACCTCCACTTTCAGCATCCTCTCCATCCCATGGTCCAACAATCTAAAGTACAGAAGCATTCAAGGGTGTTCTGTACAGCTAGTCACTGGAGGCTCTGTCTTCAGTGAGGCCAAGAGCTTGGCCTACTGGTACTCCCTACAGATTGACTGGGCCAGCTCATGCCTACTGAGATTCCTTGTGAGTCTTTGTTCACTGTCTTCCCCACAGCAGGAGCTCACTACTGCTTGCAGAGTCAAGGGTGGGAATGACTAGGGAAATGGAAAAATGATGGTTACTGTGAAGTCACCTTGAAGGTCCATGGGGCCCTGTGCTGCTATACATACACTCTGTCTTGGCCCAGTGTCACCATCATTTGTATGAGAAGCTGTTACAGTGGCTATAGAGTCTCAAGGATAATAGCACAGAGACTGAAGTCAAAGATCATGGAAACCAGGCAGCAATGCCTTCAGTGAGGGTGAGTTGATCAATACCAGAATCTCTGCTAGTCCTGGTCCTAGTTGCTTCAATGAGGGAAGTTAATTCCACACAGGAAGGCCAAACACTTATTTTTTCTCAAGATTTTAGTTAATTGACATTTTACCAGAGCACTGCTCAGCTCTGGTTTATGGTGGTGTCAGGGACTGAACCTATCACTTTGGAGGTCCCAGGCATAAAAATCTTTTTGTGTCACCATTATGCTGTCATATTCATCCTTTTCCTTGAGGTTTTACTTTGTAAAATCACATCTATCCAGGAGATAAATGGCAGGAGGGATGTGACAGATGTAATATAGCAAGTGAGGTGGCCACAGCCCAGGTCCCTGTTCAGTGTGAGAAGTACTTGGGACCACCTAGAATCAATCCATAGTTGCTGGCATGAAATCCAGTACTTTCCTGTGGAGATTGGTGGTGACTTGCCTAGTACAGAAAAGGGACATCTTGTTTATGGCCATACCACCCTGGATACGCCCAGTCTTGCCTAATCTTGGAAGAAAAGGGACATCTGTGGTGGGGTTATGAAGTAGGTCTCTGAGGAAACTTAAAAAAAAATTTAACCCGTTGCAAGTGACACGAAGTGCAAGGACAGGCATAGGATCCTGGTTCGAGCCTCTGGCTCCCCACCTGCGGGGAGAGGGGTCGCTTCACAAGTGGTGAAGCAGGTCTGCAGATGTCTATCTTTCCCTCCCACTCTGTCTTCCCCTCCTCTCTGGATTTCTCTCTGTCCTATCCAACAACAACATCAGTGGCAACAATAACAATAATAACAATGATAAAAAACAAGGGCAACAAAAGAGAAAAAATACCCTCCAGGAGCAGGGGATTCGGAGCCCCAGCAATAACCCTGGAGGAAAAAAAAGTTTTTTTTTAAATTAGTGATTTAATATTGATTTACAGAATTATAAGGTAACAGGTTTATAATTCTACATCTTCCCCATTAACAGAGTTCTGTGTCCCCATTCCCTCTATTAGAAACTACATTAGTTCTCCCAAGATCACAGATAAGGGTTGACTATTATTTCTTTTTTTTTTAATATTTATTTATTTATTTATTCCCTTTTGTTGCCCTTGTTGTTTTTTATTGTTGTAGTTATTATTGTTGTCGTTGTTGGATAGGACAGAGAGAAATGGAGAGAGGAGGGGAAGATAGAGAGGGGGAGAGAAAGACAGACACCTGCAGACCTGCTTCACTGCTTGTGAAGCGACTCCCCTGCAGGTGGGGAGCCAGGAGCTCGAACCGGGATCCTTCTGCTGGTCCTTGCGCCTTGCACCACGTGCACTTAACCCGCTGTGCTACCACCCAACTCCCTATTATTTCTATATTTATCTATATACTTGCACATTTTTTCTACGGTCCTGCCTTCTTTTCCTTTTTAAGTCACACCTACTACTTCTGAGTGTCCTTTTTTTTCTTCTTCTTCTTTCTCTGAGGAAACTTTTATTGGTACTTAGAAGTCATGATTCTAGAAACTTCATGATTAATTAATGGGATAAAAAATAGAGACAGTGGTGTGAGATGGCCTTGTATCTGTCTGAAAAAGTTGGCTGGAGCAGTAAAGAGCCAATGATGAGAAAAAAACAAAATGACAACACACCCTAGAATAATACCTGGCATAGAGCAAACATTACAATAAAATGTTAATTACTATCTCCTTTCCTTGTCTGAAACTACTTGGTTCGATGCCTCAATAAGGAATCCTGAATTGCTGTGCCTGTGGCCACCATGTAAGAGGGAGTATATATTAAGTACCCCTATTCATGGCCCTTGCTGCCCCTCTCAGACAATTTGGATTTTCCCCCACACTTCTCCATCAGCCTCAGTTCTAGACACAGAAACTGCAGAGGTTAGTTTGTGTGGGAGGCATACACACATATATATTTTTTTATACACACATTTCTTATCTGGCCTGAATAGCAGGCATTAAAATGCATTTTGGTTCACCAAGGACAATAAAGAAAAAAAGGGAAGCTTTAAGTCACTAATAAAAATCAAATGTAGGCAGTTTGCAGGAGTGATCAGCTCAGAGCTTTGCTGTTCTCTTGTTAAGGGTCTGGAGCCATAAATAACTTCCCCATAAGAAGGCAGAAGCAAGGGGGAGTGAGTGAGAGGGAACACAACACCACAAAATTTTTCATTTTTCTCCATAAATCATTTCAGCGTGCGATAATATTTGTTTTTTCTAATGAGTCTCTTGTGATCCATTCTAGGAGCTAACATCAGGGCCTGTCAGGGGGTGATGTGTGGTACAGTTCAACGCTTTACAAAAACTGCCTGCTACACAGATTTTTCCCCCTCTTCCTTCCTTATGCTAAGTATTCATGAAGCCCATTATTCTGTGCTTTACAGATTCTTCCTTTCTGATCTTTTTCCTTTGGGCAGCAACTGCACTGCTCTCTTTTCTGTCTGCTTATACTATAGGGCTTTGCTGTGACCTGGGGAAGAGATGTGGGCAGTGGGAGAGGGAGGCAGCTCAGAGATATCCTTGTGAGACTACCAGGTAGAGACTTTGAGCTTGGGTACAAGGGGGAGGATTTTTCAAAGTTCAGCTGATGCCAGTATGGAAAAATTCCTTTTTCTAGATTGGATTACTCATGATCAACAATGATAGACCCTATAGTAGTAGTCAAGACCTCCTTTTAAGTCAAAGCTCCCAGAGAGATCTGGCAGGTTAAGTGGAGGCCAGAGCCACAAGAAAAACTGCACACCATGCTGAAGGCTTTTACATTTATCCTCTGGCAAAGGGAGTCAAAGTATTTTTACAATGAGTTTTATTTGCATCTTAGAGTCTTTTTTATGATCAGTGTGAAGAATTGATTAAGAAGCAAAGCATAAGATGGGAATCAGAACATTTGGAAGAGAATTACAGTGATGCAGCTGAAAAATGATAAGGTAGTCGACTCAGAAATAAGGAATTTTTAAAAAACATTTATTTACTTATTTATTCCCTTTTATTGACCTTGTTTATCATCATCGTTGTTATTATTATTGTTGCTATTGCTGTCATTGTTGTTAGATAGGACAGAGAGAAATCGAGAGAGGAGGGGAAGACAGAGAGGGGGAGAGAAAGATAGACACCTGCAGACCTGCTTCATCTTCTGTGAAGCAACTCCCATGTAGGTAGGGAGCTGGGGGCTTGAACCAGGATCTTTACATCGGTCCTTGTGCTTCGTGCCACCTGCGCTTAACCTGCTGTGCTACCACCCAACTCCCAGAAATAAGGAATTTTTAGGAGAGCCTAACCAAACCTCTAGTCATCCTTTAGGATAGATAGTGTTACTTACCTTTTATTTAAAAAAAAAATTTTTTTAAATAGGAGCCAGGTGGTGGCGCACCCGGTTGAGCGCACATGTTACAATGTGCAAGGACCTGGGTTTGAGCCCCCAGTCCCCACCTGCAGGGGGAAATCTTCACAAGTGGTGAAGCAGTGCTGCATGTGTCTCTCTGTCTCTCACTCTCTCTATCCCTCCTTTCCCTTTCGATTTCTGACTGTCTCTATCCAATCAATAAATAAAGATAATAAAAAAATTAAAAATTTTAAAAAATATCTAACTTATTATTTATTTTATTTAACTATTTTTACACAGAGACAGAAATTGAAAAGGATAGGGGTGGGGGAGAGAGAGACACCTGCAGCACTGCTTTAGCATTTGTGAAGCTTGCCCTCTGCAGGGGGAGGCCTGGGCCTTGAACCTGAGTCTTTAAACATAGTAATGTGTGCTCAACCAGGTATATCACCACCTGGTCTCCAGTGTTACCTTTTCTTATTGTTTTCCTTTTCTTTTTCCTTCCTTCCTTCCTTCCTTCCTTCCTTCCTTCCTTCCTTCCTTCCTTCCTTCTCTTTTAACAGAGCACTGCTCAGTTCTAGTTTATGGTGGTACAGGGGATTGAGCCTGGGACTTTGGAGCCACAGACATGAGAGTCTCTATGCATAACCATTATACTACCTCCACCCTTAGTGTTACATTTTCTATGAAGTCATTTTCACCCTCTACAGGTTGACTCCCTCATTCCTCTTGACTCCTAGATAATCTTTTTCATACCTCTCTTCCCTTCAAGCACTTAACACATCACATTAGCACTGTGAACCTGAGCTCCTTAAAGTAGAGACTGTGCCATATAAATCCTTGTGCCTTATCATCTAATGTGTGGCACGGCACAAATAATTGTTCAGTGGTTCTTGTTTGAGTAAGGGACAAATAAAAAGAAGACCTGGTGCAGCAGAAAGAATAGGAGTTACCAAAGGTGAGTAGGAAGAAATGCTCAGAGTTAGGAAAAGATCTAGAAGAGTCATATCATGGGCTCATGGCAAGTCATGGGAGTAGAATTTTTAAAATACATGGTGCCAACTATAAAAGAGATATAACAAAAAAAGAAAAAGATCCACAGGATTTGGCAAATCAGAGGTTGTTACTGATTGCTGTGAGAACAGTTTAATTGTACTGAGGGTAGAAACCAGGCCACTCAGATCACTTTAGTTGGGAAGTGAGAAAGTAGATTAGTCTTTTAAGAAATGTAGCTGAGGGAGTCGGGTGGTAGCGCAGCAGGTTAAGTACATGTGGCGCAAAGTATAAGGACCAGCATAAGGATCCCTATTGGAGCCCCCAGCTCCCCACCTGCAGGGAAGTTGCTTCACAAGCAGTGAAGCAGGTCTGCAGGTGTCCTTATCTTTTTCTCCCCCTCTGTCTTCCCCTCCTTTCTACATTTCTCTCTGTCCTATCCAATAATGACGACAACAATAGTAACTACAACAATAAAACAACAAGGGCAACAAAAGGGAATAAATAAATGAATAAGTATTAAAAAAAAAAAAAGAAATATAGCTGAGAAGACAATGAGAAAAATTAGGGTTGCATCTGGGGAAATACAAGACCAAGGAGGGAGACTTGAAAAAAAACGTTTATAAGGTAAAAAAGACAGAAAAAAGAGGGAGAGGGAAAGAGAAGACATAGGAAAGAGAAAGGTAGATTCAGAGTAGGCTGGATAACAGAATTCAAAGAATATTGATCACTTTGAAAAAGAGGTCTCCAGTGACATATGACATGATTTTGTCCTTTGACCTATTCAGCATTTTTATCAACAATTCGATAGTCATAAACTGTATAGCCAACAAATTTATAGTGAGACATGGTTAGGGACAGTTAAGATGGAGCCTAGAACTAGAACTTAAAAATTCTACTGGGAGTTGGGCAGTAGTGCAGCGGTTAAGCGCAGATGGCATAAAGCACAAGGACCGGAGTAAGGATCCCAATTTGAGCCCCCAGCTCCCCACCTGCCGGGGAGTCACTTCACAAGTGGTGAAGAAGGTCTGCAGGTGTCTGTCTTTCTCTCCCCCTCTCTGCCTTACCCTCCTCTCTTCATTTCTCTCTGACCTATCCAATAAGGACGACATCAATAACAACAATAGTAACTACAACAATAAAACAACAAGGGCAACAAAAGGGGATAAATAAATAAATATTTAAAAATTACTTCTACTAATCAGAACTTAAGTGAGCAAGGAAAAGAAATGGCTTACATGTAGGCTAATATATAAGAGTGTAAATTGAGGAATTAAACTTTGAGGAGAACTTATGAGAAGATCTGGGAGTTCTAGGTGAAATTGCATTTGCCAAAAGACTTCCAAGACTTTGGACCAACTGTTAGAGAAGAAACCACAAATGCAGCTTTCTGATTTGACTTGGGAGACACTAGTCACCAGAGTAGATTTGTCAGGATGGAACAATAAATATGTTGAAATCATGACTGGCAGTCACTGGTTGGGGACAATGGAGAAATAATAATTGGAGATATGTGTTAGGAATTGCTAAAGATTTGCTGGTTTATCACACAATGAAAAGAATAGATTTCTTCTGAAGAGGCTAAAAGGACAGAACTTTTACCCTATGGATAAAGTTTGATTGAGTAAGAACTAAGAAGTCTATGGATCTCCTTCTATGCATGATTTTTAGGATTGCTAAAACTGAATATAAAATGTTGTGTATGTATGTTGTGTATGAATATGTATGAGGTCCAGGACTTTCCACAAATTCCTAAAGGGGTCTATGGAACAAACACAAACAACCACAGAAAGAGAAAACATTTTCCTTCAATTATGGCAATTGGAATGGAGTAAGCTTCCCATGACTGAATATGTTCAAACAGAGGTAGAAAGACCTAGTTAAATTTCTGTCAAGTTAGGAATTCTGTTTCTAGAAAGGGTTGGTTGTAGACTATGCAAAGGAAGATGCATGTGTATGTGTCTCTGTGTATCTGTGAGTGTGTGTGTATATGTGTGTATGCAGAGAGGTAGAGAGAGAAAGATAAAGGAGAAGCCAAGACCGAGGTAGTGAGATAAACACTGTCATGGGCCGTTTCCATCATGTACTCACAAGAGCATAATAAAGCCCTTGTAATATACTAGAACTTGTGTGGTCCCGGGGCCTAATTTGCATACTAATTACTGAGTGCAAATGGGACCAGGGGTAGGGAGGGAGGCTGGGGGAGGCATGCAGGGAGCTAGGGGCCTGGACTGTTTGCTCTGCCATTTCATATCATGCTAACAAGCTAATCCGGCGTGCAGTTAGCTCCTGATATATAACTGCTCATTAGTATTATAATAAAGTACATGAAACAACCATAAAACGTTATATACTGCACAAGTGTTGTTTTCTTGCCAATTATCTGCAGGCGGATTTATCACCACAGTTGTTTCGAATTCCCCTTGGTGAGGTTTGGGCGGAATAAAGAAAGGTGTTGGTGGCGGCAGCAGCAGAGGGGGGCCTTTTCGAGGGGCAGACCATGTGTTTTCTTAAGTAGCACTTACTGATGCGCCATTTCATGAGAGTGAAGCAATGAGAGTGAAGCAATGAGATCCCATCCTTTCCCATCTCCGAAGCTCAGGAGGAAAGCAAAGGAGGGTGAGAGCTGAGACAGACTGCATGCAGGCTTGTGGTTCCATAGCCAGAGACTTACAGCTCTATGGATGGTCCAGAGCCTTTAAGCACAGAGGCCTCTATCAATCCCACAGGCTGTTTAATGAGATCTTGTAAAAATGCACCACTTGCTCTCCAACCTTCTGAAGTGGCCGATCAAGAAACCCAGTTCAAAGCAAACCCCCCCCCCCCCCCCACACACACACACATTGCCTTATCACCAAAGCACTTATTGATTGAATGAGTTCTAGTAAGAGCCGCCTTGTTCTGGGAGATCTTCTGGGGATCAGTAACTCTGGAAAAGAGTTCCTTTCTGCTTCTCTGTGCTCAAGATACTCTCATAGCTCAGCAACTGCCCCCTGCCCCCACTCCCAGTGCTCAGAGTGAAGCTAAGAGTAAGGGAGGGAAGTACCAACTTTTTCAGCCCATCTGTTGGGGCCCCTAAAGGTCACTCTAAGGCATTGTTACCAGCAACACAGGAAAGGCCTATTGTAGTGCTTGGACCGGGAAACAGAGGGAGGCCCCTTTCTCGGTTTCTCTGTTCAATTTTAAGACCACCTTTATTTAGTAATAGGGAAGAAGTTTTAGGGCCCTTCTCATTTCTCCCCAGGCTGAAAGAGAATTGCAGAGTTCTTATATGTGCTTCTAATCGGGTCTTTTTTGAACTGCTCACACATGCAACTAATAGCCAGTTCCTGACAGACAGGGGCTGTCAGGAAAAGGCTCACTAGATGGAAGAAGCTGATTCACAAAAGCTTTCTGACCGGAAACCTTAACTAGGCCAGGGGGTATCACTTTTTTGTTTTTTTAAGATTTATTTATTTATGTGAGAGAGGAGGAGGAGGAGAAAGAGAAACCCAGAGTATTACTCTGGCACACACATTGCTGAACACTGAACTTGAGACCTCAAGCCTGAGAGTCCATTGCAGGATATCTCCCAGGCCACAGGGGACATTACCATTAGTTGTTCCCCAGGGGATATGGCAGAAGGATGGTGTTTCAAGTATGTCTTTCTCTTATTTATTTATTTATTTATAAAAATGGAAATATTGACAAGACCATAGGATAAGAGGGGTACAACTCCATAAAATTGAGAGGAGAGGGGGGAGAAAGAGGAGAGAGAAAGAGACAGAGCCAGTTGGTGGTGTACTTGGTTGAGCACCTGGTTCGAGTCCCTGGTCCCCACCTGCAGGGGGAAAGCTGAGTGGTGAAACAGGTCTGCAAGTATCTCTCTGTCTCTATTTCCCCCTACTCTCTTGATTTCTGGCTGTCTTTATCCAATAAATAAAGATAATTAAAACATTTAGAAAAAACAAACTTTGTGAGAAGAGAGATACCAGCAGCACTGCCTTGCCCCTAGTGAAACTCCTTCACTGACTGCAGGTGGGGACTTGGGGGTCAGGAGCTTAAAAGTAATATATTACCACAAGTGGGTGCCCACTCAGCTGTGACACTGCCCTAAAGGAAGATTTAGAGAATTCCACATGCACAAAGAAAGAATACTGAAATATATCTATAAGAATATATCTATACTGAAATATATCTATAAGAAGCAAAACAGACCAATATCCAGAACTCTGTATCCCATCCCCTCCCCTCCCCTGATAGCTTTCCTATTCTTTTTCCCTTTGGGAGTATGGACCCAGGGTTATTATGGGGTGCAGAAGGTGGGAGGTCTGGCTTCTGTAATTGCTTCCCCACTGAACATGGATGTTGGCAGATTGATCCATACTTCCAGCCTGTCTCTCTCTTTCCCTAGTGGGGCAGGGATCTGGGGAGGTGGGGCTCCAGGACACATTGGTGGGGTCGTCTGCCCAGGGAAGTCAGGCTGGCATCATAGCATCTGGATCCTAGTGGCTGAGAAAACATTAAGATATAAAGCAGAACAAACTGTTGACTAATTATGAACAAAGATGTATTATTGGATAGAGATGAGAGAAATCGAGAGAAATTAAGAAGGAGGGAAAGAGAGACAGAGAGATACCTGCATCCCTGCTTCACTACTCAAGAAGCTCTCTCCCTATAGGTGTGGACCAGGGACTTGAACCTGGATCCTTGTGCACTGTAGTATTTGCGCTTAACCAGGTGTGCCACTGGCCGGCCCCTCAAGTCTGCTTTTCTCTATGCTGCCTTGGTATACCCCAATATGATTGTAGAAATGAAGTTAGCTTCAAAGAGTGGGGCTGGGAGTTGGGCGGTGGCACAGCGGGTTAAGTGTACTTGGCGCAAAGTGCAAGGACTGGTGTAAAGATCCCGGTTTGAGCCCCTGGCTCCCCACCTGCAGGGGAGTCGCTTCACAGGTGATGAAGAAGGTCTGCAGGTGTCTATCTCTCCCCCTCTCTGTCTTCCCCTCTTCTTTCCATTTCTCTCTGTCCTATCCACCAACAATGACATCAATAACCACAACAATGTTAAACAACAAGGGCAACAAAAGGGAAAATAAATATAAAAAAATTAAAAATAAAAAGAGCGGGGCTATCTCCTATACCAGAAACTCCTCCCTTGTAATGAAGCTGTTCTTTCTATAGTTCCACACACCCCCCCCCCCAAGAAGTTAGAGAACATTTCTCTTCCTAACCGGGGAGATGCTGTAACTACGTCCTGGTCATATGCAATCTGGACAACTCAACAGCTTACTCTTTTCCTCCTTTGAATAATGAATGTATCCACTGGAAGAACTTAATATGTTATGTATTTCTGTTTTAAGTATGTTCTTTGTTGTCTTAATTCTTTTCCTTCCTTTCCTTTTCTTTTTTCTTTTTTCTTTTTTTTTTTTTTTTTACCAGAGCACTGCTCAGCTCTGGCAGTGTGGGGGACGGAACCTGGGACTTGAGAGCCTCAGGTGTGAAAGTCTCTTTGCATAACCATTATGCTATACCCTCACTCTTGTTGTCTTAATTCTTTACTTGAAATATCTGTCCAAATTAGACTACAAATGACCAAAGAAATGACGATTTGGTGGTCTGGGAAGTGGCACAGTGGATAAAGCATTGGACTTTCAAGCATGAGGTCCTGAGTTCAATTCCTGGAAAGCACACATACCAGAGTGATGTCTGGTTCTTTCTCTGTCTCCTATCATTTCTCATGAATCAATAAATAAAAATTAAAAAAAAAGAAAAGACCATTTGATTATATGCAAATGCCAGAAGCAAACTTTGTTGAATCACACACATTAGGTTGATGAAATGGAGGGACACATTTCTCTTCCACATACAGCTCTATTTAGTATTTGGTTACTATGACAATCATGATGCTGTGATGACAAAGATATGGCCACTTCATCCTATTAGCCAATAATTCTCAAACCTAAGGACAGAGTGGTGGGTCAAAAGATGATTCATGTCTCTAAACAAGACTGAATACCAGCACTGGCTGATTCCAGCAGTGAATGAAAGGTAGTTCCGGATTTAGGTGTAATCATTATGAGAATTGACTAAGGTAACAAGTTCAAGATAGTTAGCTGAGCCCTCAAGAACCGGTACCTACCTCCCTCTTATCTCTACGCTCTTGCCCCACCCCTAAGGCTCCAGGGATGCTGAGTTTGGTCTAGTTTCCACTAATGAAGGATGCTCTTTTTTTCCTTTTTTTTTTTTTTTTTTTACATGAATGCTAGCTTTATTCACTGTAACCCCCAAAGGGTATGAAATAAATATCTTTCAACTGTGAGTAGATCCAAAGTGTGAATCAAACTTGTACACTAGATTACTTCTCAACAATATAAAAATACACATCATTGTAATAACAGGCAAAAACAATCATGCTGTCTATACAAAAACAATATATACTGTATAATTATCAATTATACTGAAAGAAGCTAGACATAAAAGCACAAGTATAATTTATAGTGAAAATGTTAATATAGTATCAATAAAATAAAATAAAAAAGAGAGGCTGAGGCACTGGTATAGCCAAGAGGCTAGGTGGAACTTTTGAGGGCGATGAAAAATTTCTATTTGTTTTGGTGTAAGTCACAGCTATAGTTTTACTAGGGTATATACGCCTGTATCAGAACTTGTTGTTTTACATTTGTCTTATTTAAAATATTTATTTAATACCACCTCGTTGAGGAAATGCTGGTGTACAAGACCTGTTGTCACAGTAGTACAGCTTCACATTTCCCCAAGATAGGTGGCAGTACACCTCACCTGTCACCAAGTTATCATCCCCCTCAACTGTAGGGCACTGGGCCTCAATCCCCTTTCAGTCCCATCCTGCACTCCCCCCACTCCCCACACACACAACTTTTGTGTTCCTGGATCAGCTGAGGTAGGCCGCAGCTTATTATTTTCCCCTGTATTAATCCTTGCTTTATTTCTATTTTTCTTTTTTTTAATGGGGGGGTGGTGATGTTTTACAGTCAACAGCAAATTCAATAGTTTGTACATACATAACATTTTCTCAGTTGAAGGATGCTTTCTTTTAAAAAATTTTTATATTTATTTTCCCTTTTGTTGCCCTCGTTGTTTTTTATTGTTGTTATAGTTATTATTGTTGTTGTTATTGATGTTGTCATTGCTAGATAGGACAGAGAGAAATGGAGAGAGGAAGGGAAGACAGAGAGGGGGAGAGAAAGATAGACACCTGCAGACCTGCTTCACCACTTGTGAAGCGACTCCCCTGTAGGTGGGGAGCCGGGGGCTTGAACCTGGGTCCTTACACTGTTCCTTGCTTTGCGCCAAGTGCACTTAACCCGCTGCATTACCACCAGACCCTCTGGAGGATGCTTTCTTATACCTCTCTGCTTTTGTTTATTCTGCTACCTTCGTCTGGAATGTCCATCTGTTTTTGTTTTTGTTTTTTCCACTGCCAGCTCCTCATAACTTGTGCTGGGCACTATCTTCTGCAGAAGCTTTTTCTGACAGTCCTTCCCTATTTACCCTACTTACACCTGGGTGATAGCAAGTTGCTTTTGAACCTCTTCAGGACAGGCTTGCACTCTTTGTAGTTCTAGCACCTAGTGTAGAGGTTGGCCCAGAGTAAGCACTCAATGTATGTTTCCACTTATTGTCTGTACTGGTGTAAGCCCACATTAGTGGACTTCAGTTTATTCTCTAGATGACAGATAATACAACTTAGGTATATAAAGTCAGGGACTCTTTTCTAAAGCCAGAGAGGAGGGACAAACCCCTGTTTCTGTGAAGTGAAAACCCCTCTATTTTATTGTCATATACTTTCTCCTTCCTTTGAGTCTAGTCCTTAAAGATGTAGGTCTAGTGACTGTTCCACTATGGCTTAATCCTACAGAGCTAGGCAGGCTTCCATCCATTCCCCTGGGACACTGGAGCTTCCCTCTTCTTTTATTGGGAGTATCGGGTGGGTCTCTATGGACTATTGAACAGAAAGCCTCAAAAGCTCCTTCTATTTTCAGCTGTTCCTGTTCTCATTTGCGGGAGACTTGGGTGGACAGTAGGTTACAAATGCTAGGTCACAGGACTGTTGTGGGCACTGATTGGGGTATTTCTAACACTAGGACTTTGCTGGACTTCACTCCTGTATGATTGCATTGCTCCTGGTGGACCTTTTTCCAGATAGAGGGTGAGAGACAGGGAAAGACACAAAGAGAGAGGGAGAATCACTGTAGCAATGCTCCACAACTTTTTAAAAAAATATTTATTTTATTCCCTTGTGTTGCCCTTGTTGCTTTATTGTTATAGTTATTATTGATGTCATTATTGTTAAATAGGACAAAGAGAAATGGAGAGAGGAGGGGAAGACAGAGAGGGGGAGAGAAAGATAGACACTTGCAGATCTGCTTCACTGCTTGTGAAGTGACTCCCCTGCAGGGGAGCCGGGGGCTGGAACTGGGATCCTTATGCCAGTCCTTGCAGTTTGTGCCACCTGTGCTTAACCCACTATGCTACCGCCATACTTCCAGCTCTACAACTTTTGCAATTTCCCCTTTAGTGTTTCTCTGTGGTAGCTGGGAGCTCAAAACTGGGCCCTCACACATGGTTTGGACTCTACCTGTTGAAGTATCTCCTAACAGCATGACTGAGGACTTTCGATGGCAGGTTCCTATACTTTGACAGCCAAACAAAGAGCACTCAAGTCACACTGTCTAGTCCTTCCCATTGAGAGGCACCTGCTATTACTTAAAAGAAAAAAATGACCTTTGAAGTTGGAAATAGCTTTTTATAAGCTATTCAACATTGTGAAAATTACTTACTTTTCAAAGTTTCAGCCTTCCAGCTTTACTACTTATAAAATGGAAATAACAATGTCCACACATAATTTTAACAAAGAATAAAACATTTGCTAAAAGGCATCATTCTATGTATATACATCAAGTATCTTCCTCTGGTATATAGTAGGGACTGAAGAAAAAGGTAAAATAGTGGTCCTGGAGGTGACACAGTGGATAAAGCATTATTATTATTATTATTATTTGCTTCCCCCCTTTTGTTGCCCTTGCTTTTATTGTTGTTGTGGATATTATTGTTGTTATTGATGCCATCATTATTGGATAGGACAGAGAGAAATGGAGAGAGGAGGGGAAGACCGAGAGGAGGAGAGAAAGATAGACACCTGCAGACCTGCTTCACTGCCTGTGAAGTGACCCCCTGCAGGTAGGGAGCCAGGGGCTCAAACCAGGGTCTTTAAGACGGTGGTCCTTGTGCTTAACCTGCTGCGTCACTGCCCAACCCCCAAAGGTCTCATTTTTTTTCTTTTAAAGACTTAATTAGTTTCTATGAGAGAGAAGTCAGAACACTGTTCAGCTCCGACAATATGGCAATGCTTGGGGAATGATGTGTTTATATGTGAAGTGAAGGGGCAAATATGCAAGTCCCATGCTCTAATGCTGAACTATCTCCCCAGGTCAAAGGTTTGAATTAGCATTAAAAAAATCCCAATAGCGTAAGTACAACAAGAAAGAGACATAGTTTAGCAGTAAGAAGTGTTGGGAATTTAAAATTATTTATTTATTTATTTTATTGGATATATAGAGAGAAATTGAGAAGGGAGGGGGAGACAGACAACTGCAGCACTACCTCACTACTTGTGAAACTTTCCCCTTGCAGGTGGGGACCAGGAGCTTGAACCTGAACCCTTGTGCACTGTAATGTGTACACTTAACCAGGTGCACCACTGCCTGGCCCCCAAGAGTTGAGAATTTTAGCTGATCACAAGTTCAGTAAGAGCCAGCAGCTAGTGGGTATTTAGCTGCTTTCAGAAAGCTGTGAATGTCCTGGTTTGGACACCTTGGGTAGGACAGGCTTGGGTATCATCCTTTGAGACTTCCAGATCATTATATATGTGAAGGCCTATTGTAAACCTCAGAGTGTTTACATACGTAAAACACAATCACGAATTAGCAACAGTGCAGTAATAACTAAGATTGGGATAATCTGTACCACAAGGGAAGGTCAGAGACTCAACACTACAGAAAAGGGGGATTATCAGTTTGTAAGAGGAGGCTGATTAAGTGAATGGATTCCTGCTTATTCCCCATGAGGAAAACCAAGAACAACAGGTGAAAATTAAGGCTAATTTAGACTACCAAGAAGACTGGGCTCATTTTAAGAAAAGTGTTTTCTAACAGAGGGATCCAAACTAAGACTGTTTTGAAAAGTAATGACATCCTCTTTAAAAGAAGTATTCAAACAGAGATTGGATGATAATAATTGGTCTTGCTAGAGGGAATTCAAACATGGAGCGTGGGGCCAGATAAGTCTTCAAGAGCGCTTGCTGATCCTGAAATGCCATGGCTGGTGGGGCCCTCTCCTTTATTCTCTGTCATCAAAGAGGCAGGAAGAATCAGAAGGTCTCATTTTAATCACTCATTTGATAGTCATTAAACATCTACTATATTCCAGGTATTGTGTTAGGTGCTGAGAAAATAGCCAGAATAAGGAAAAGCTTTTGGCCTCTATGCTCTTTCAATCTAATGGGGTTAATCACTATGATAGAGGTCTAGCAAAGTGCTTTGGCTGCACAGCAGAGAGATAAGTTCTCACAAGGGAGAGTCTTTGAGCTGAATTTCAAAGAAATATTCTTACTAGATGGAAAAGAAAACAAAATGCAGAAGGATCAAGACGTACCAAACCATGCAGGGTTTATTCACAGGGAGGTGGAGTATATGAGAAATTAAGCTGGGGGTCAGTTTGAGGTTAGACTGTAAAGCATTTAGTGCATCTTATCGAGGGCCTTGAATTTACCTTTAGAAGTCCAGGAAATATCAGTGGAATCTCAGAAGAGTGACAGTCACACCTGTGTTTTAAAAAGAGCACTGGAAAAGTTGGAATAAAGGACTCAAGAAGAAGGAAGCTACAGAAAGTAGAAGCACAAGCACTGAAGGATGATTGGTGAGTATATGAAATTAAGATAGCCTAAAGAAGAAAGCAAGTGATCTGTAACCCAACACTCACTAAGTTGATGCATTCTGTCCCATGCTTAATTTTTACTTAACATTAGGATTTTTTCTGAAATACTCTTCAAAATATACTTTTGACAGCTGCATGATGTTCTATTATATGACTGTGCTATATTTATGTCACCACTCACCATTCAAGCTGTTTTCAGATGTTCCCTGCCATAAACAATAACAAAATGATTATCGTTATGCACAAATCTTTGACCATGTTCCCAATTCTTTCCTTATAATGGAGTCCAAAAAAAGAATTACTAAAATAAAGGACACAAATATTTTTAAGACTTTTGCCACACATTACAAAATTGCTTCCAGAAAGCCATACAAATATATGTCTTTGTAGATAGTATATAAGAATGATTAACTCATGGTCTGGGAGGTGGTATAGTAGATATGGCACTGGCTCTCAAGCATGAGTTTCCAAGTTCTATTCCTGGCAGCACATGTACCAAAGTGATGCTCTGTTTCTCTTGCTCATAAATAAAATAAATATTTTTAAAAAATGACTAGCTCCACCCTTGCTACTATTTAATGTTACAATTTAAAAGTTCCAAGTTTTACATAAAAATTGTTATCTTATTAATTTAATTTATATTAGTTTTACTAATTTGAATATTTTTCACTTATTTTGTCAGTTATTTGTGTTGTAGTTAATTTCATTGAGCTATTAGTGCTATTCATTGACTTATGAGAACTCTATATATATTATAAATATCAAACATTCTGCTGTTTACTGAAAATATTCTTCAGATGGCATTATGGCATTAGTCTCTTATTTTTGTAAATAGTGAAATTTCTGTTGTATAGAAATTTTAAGTTTTTATGACTTCATTATGTTTACACTAAGAAAATATTTTCCCATATTCATATCTAATGCAAATGATAAATTTACATCATTTGAATTTCACTTTTTAATTAATTTGGAATTTATTTTGATATGAGGTATAAGGCAAAGGACTTAATTCTACATATCTCCAAGATTTCTTTCCTTTTTAGGTAAGTGAGAGAAAGGGAAGAATATAGGTGAATAAGGTTTTTGCTCATGTGTTTGGTTGAGTGGTGTTTAAGAATCATTAAAAAAAGTTATTTATGGGAGTTGGGCAGTAGTGCAGCGGGTTAAGCACACATGGTGCAAAGCGCAAGGACTGGCGTAAGGATCCTGGTTGGAGCCCCCAGCTCCCCACCTGCAGGGGAGTTGCTTCACAGGCAGTGAAGCAGGTCTGCAGGTGTCTATCTTTCTCTCCCCCTCTCTGTCTTCCCCTCCTCTCTCCATTTCTCTCTGTCCTATCCAACAACAATGACATCAGTAACTACAAAAATAAAGCAACAAGGGCAACAAAAGGGAATAAATAAGTAAATATATATATATATTTAATTTATTTATTGGGTAATTAATGTTTTACATTCAACAGTAAATACAATAGCTTGTATATGCATAACATTTCTCAGTTTTCCATATAACAATACAACCCCCACTAGGTCTCTGTCATCCTTTTTGGACCTGTACTCTCCCCGCCACCCACCCCAGAGTCTTTTACTTTGGTGCAACACGCCAATTCCAGTTCAGGTTCTACTTGTGTTTTCTTTTCCGATCTTGTTTTTCAACTTCTGCCTGAGAGTGAGATCATCCTATATTCATTCTTCTGTTTCTGACTTATTTCACTTAACATGAATTTTTCAAGCAATAAATATATTTTTTAAATGTTATTTATTTATTTATTTATTTATTTATGAGAGAGAACCAGAGACTTCAAGACTTTAGCCACTGTACTACCTGCTTGCCCCACTTAAGGATCATTTATATTGCAGACTTTAAAATATTATAATGTCACTTTTGAACATGTTGAGATATCTGCATGGATTCAAAGGGAGTTAATGAGTTGGCAGATAGAACGTGATCATGAAGCTCAGAAAGGCTGATGCTGAAACTGTGAAATGGGGTCACCAGTGTTGAGGTGACAAGCAAATGCACAGGCATGGATGGGCTCACCCAGGGAACATGTGAGAAGTAATATGAACTGAAACATGGTAATCTGGGCAGCAGCAATGTGAAGGGGTTTATAAAATAGGAGAAGCCAGGGAGTAGGAATAGGAATGATGATGAGGTGTAGAGCAGATTTAAGAAGTAAATAGGGGGACAAGGTGATAGCGCAGCAGGTTAAGCGTTTATGGCATGAAGTGCAGGGACTGGGAGCAAGGATCTTGGTTCGAGCCCCCAGCTCCCCACCTGCAAGGGGGTTGCTTCACAGGCCGTGAAGCAGGTCTGCACGTGTCTTTCTCGCCCCCTTCTGTCTTCCCCTCCTCTCTCGATTTCTCTCTGTCCTATCCAACAACAACAACAGCAATAACTATAATAACAACAACAAGGGCAACAAAAATGGGGGGAAAATGGCCTCCAGGAGCAGTGGATTCATACAGCAGGCACCAAGCTCCAGTGATAACACTGGAGGCCAAAAAAAAAGTGAGTTGAGTGGGACAGGTGGTGGTGTATCTGGTTAAGTGTACACATCACAATGCACAAGGACCTGGGTTCAAGCTCCTGGTCCCCACCTGCAGGGGGAAATCTTAATGAGTGGTGAAGCAGAGTTTCAGGTATCTCTGTCTCTCTCCCTCATTACCTCCCCTCCCCTTTCAATTTCTTTCTGTGTCTATCCAATAATAAATAAATAAAATTTTATATAAAAAAAGAAGTGAGTTGAAGAAGTTAAGGAGAAAGAACCTGACGAATACAGTGGTTGGCACAAATAGTAAAACAGTGAGCTAGAACATAGTCTGTAATGGGCAGAAGCAATTAAAAATGGGCACGCAGGGGACTTGGTGGTGGCACACCTGGTTGAGCACACATGTTACAGTGCTCAAGGACCTAGGTTCGAGCCTCCAGTCCCCACCTGCACGGGGAAAGCTTCACAAGCGGTGAAGCAGGTCTGCAGGTGTCTCCCTTTCTCTCTCCCTCTCTGTCTCCCCTACCTTCTCAATTTCTGGCTGTCTCTATCGGATAAATAAAGATAATAAAAAAAATTTTTTTTAAAGGGCAAGCGAAGGTGGAAGGCAAGTAAGACTGCTTTTAAAAAATATTTATTTATTCCCTTTTGTTGCCTTTGTTGTTTTATTGTTGTAGTTATTATTGTTGTTGTTATTGATGTCATTGTTGTTGGATAGGACAGAGAGAAATGGAGAGAGGAGGGGAAGGCAGAGGGGGAGAGAAAGAGACACCTGCAGACCTGCTTCACCGCCTGTGAAGCGACTCCCCTGCAGGTGGGGAGCCAGGGGCTCGAACCAGGATCCTCACTCTGGTCCTTGCACTTTGGCCACCTGCGCTTAACCCACTGCACTACCACCCGACTCCCTTTTTAAAAAATATTTATTTATTTATATATTTCCTTTTGTTGCCCTTGTTGTTTTATTGTTGTAGTCATTATTGTTGTTGTATTGATGTCGTTATTGTTGAATAGGACCTAGAGAATAAGACTGCTTTTAACAAGTTTATCTGTAAAGGGAGTCAGGTGGTAGTGCAGCGGGTTAAGCGCATGTGGCGCAAAGCGCAAGGACCGGAGTAAGGATCCCGGTTCGAGCCCTGGTCTCCCCACCTGCAGGGGAGTCATTTCACAAGTGGTGAAGCAGGTCTGCAGGTGTCTGTCTTTCTCTCCCCCCTCTGTCTTCCCCTCTTCTCTTGATTTCTCTCTGTCCTATTCAACAACGGCAACAACAATAATAACTACAACAATGAAACAAGGGCAACAAAAGGGAATAAATAAATATTTTTAAAAATCTTAAAAAAACAAGTTTATCAGTAAAGAAAAAGGTGTTTGAAAGACAACATTAAAGGAAAGCTTAAAAGGGAGATAAATAAGGGTGTTTGAAGGTAGAGGGAAAGGGACATTTAAGATCTAGGAGAAGAGATATTGGCCAAGATCTCAAGAAGGAGTGATGGACATAAATTGGTGTTGAAGATGACTTCCTGGGCTAGGAGGAAGAAAAGGTAAGCCCTTTGACTTCTATTTTTTCTGTAAAGTAGGAAATGAGTCATCTATGGAGAATGAGGTAAACAGAGGCAAGGAAGGATGCTTTTTTGAGAGAGACAGCTTAACATAACTGCTGTGGAGAATGGAAAAGAGAATTGATTATGGGATAAGTAAGAAGACAGATGAGAAGTATTCTGGCTAAGGTTGATAGTAGGCAAAATGGCATCGTGACTTTCCCAGTTAAGCATTAATGGCCAGAAGCAAAGGAGACAAAATGTGTATGTGGATTTAGATCTGAGATAAGCAGAAGGTGGGACAGGAAGGAAACGGGGTGGGAGGGTGGGGGGTTGTGGGTGGGGTGGGGTGGTGGTGGTGAAGAAATCTTTAAAGAGATTAATCAAAGGGTCAAGATTAGATAAGAAAAGAAGTGAAGCTAGGTGAAGAATGATGGACTTGTTAAATTAGGAATGGTCCAAGGTTTGAAGGCATAAATTAGGCCAGAAAACAAATTCAGTGGGAGTGAGGAATTTGAACAGATGTAAGGATAGTAGGTTTTGAGTAGAAAATGGAATCTCGGGGCCAGTTGGTGGTGCACTTGATTGGGCACAAATGTAGCAGTGCACAAGGACCCAGGTTCGAGCCCTTGGCCCCCACCTGCATGGGGAAAGCTTTGCGAGTGGTGAAGCAGTGCTGTAGGTGTCTCTGTCTCTCTCCCTTCTTTATTTCCCCTTTTCCCTCTCAATGTCTGGCTGTCTCTATCCAATAAACAAATAAATAATAGTTTATTTGAAAAAAAAAAGAAAATGGAATCTCTACTTTGTTGTTATTTGGGTTTCGCTGCTCATAGCTGACTTCTTCAGATATATATATATATCTGAAATGTATGTCTACACACACACACACACAACACACACACACACCACACACACACACACACACACACACACACACACACACACGGAGAGAGAGAGAGAGAGCAAGAGATGGGGACAGGGAAGACACCACAACTCTTGAACTCCAATGTGTTGGGGGCTGGGCTAGAACCTAGGTCACAGCATGTATGGCAAAACAGGTGAACTGTTTTTGTGGGCCTAGAAAGTAAGATTTCTGAGATGAAGAAAATCTAGGCGGGGCCAGGTGATGGTGTACCTGGTTAAGCACACATAGTACTAAGCACAAGGAACTAAGCAAGGATCTGGTTTGAGCCCCCAGGTCCCCACTGGCAGGGGGGTTGCTTCACAAGCTGAGAAGCAAGTCTGTAGGTGTCTCTTTTTTTGCTCCCTCTCTGTCTCCCCTTCCTCTCTCAATTTCTCTCTGTCTTATCAAATAAAATGAAAAAGAAAAAAGGCTGCCAGGAGCAGTGGATTTGTGGTACAGACACGGAGCCCCAGTGATAACCCTGGAGGCAAAAAAAAAAAAAAAAGATGGAAAGAAAGAAAAAATCTAGGACATGGTCAGGTGGAGTGTGGGTCTATATCTCTGTGGACTTAATACCATAGGAGTGAAGGGCATTGCAGCAGAGGATTGTGATTCGGGCGGGTCATCTGGGTGTTGAAATTCCCAGGATAAAGGTAGCTACCCAGGTACCAAGTACCACAATTCACCAAAAGAGGGGAGATGTCATTAGCAGATGGTAGTGACAAAAAGGTTGAGGGGATCACGTGGCCTCAGAGAGTAAGGGCAATTGTGGGTGGGTAAGAGAGAGAACACTCCTGTGGATGCAGAGGTGGCACTGTTTCTACTATGAGGGAGTCAATAGGCAGGAAGCATGGTGTGGCCAGTCACAGTAGGATGGCAGTTTCAAGGCTCTGTTTGTTGGTTGGTTGGTTCAATCAGCCATCCATTCAAAAAGGATTTGATGAGACCTGTCTGATGAGCCCTTAGCTCTGTACTAGGTGTTGTGACTGAGCTGCCTCTTCCAGAGCAATGCACTAGAGCCAGCAGCCTTTCTGCCAAAGGTGTTCCCCTCCTCCCCCTCAGCAAGCCCCCCACACCAAAGTCCTGCCACCAAAGCCAGGTGGCCCTGACATGGATGATGGTCGGTAGGGGATCTTCTTGTTGCAGCTTTTTTTCCCCCAGAGATAAATAGGCCACAGGAAAAAAGATTGCTACATCCTTTCAATAAAGATTTTTTTTTCTTTTCCAGACAGCTTGAGAAATGTTTTAAAAGCTTCTCACATTTCCAGTGAAACCCACAGAGAAGAATTTTGCTTGTTATCAGCCCTGGAAGCCTCTGATAGACGAGTGACATTTTTTTTTTCTTTCTCTTTCTCTTTCTCTTCCCCCCCCCCCCCACCAGCTGAAGAGAGTCACAGTGTGTTTTATAACTGGCTCTCTGCATTTCAAAAGCTCAACGAGAGCTCTCTGCTAACCCCGATAAGCCTTGGGCTCTTAGCGTCTTAAATACCTCTGACAAGCTATACATTACAGCGCTAATAATTTGCCAAATTTGCGCCCATAATATGATATCTGTAAAACGTCAAGGGCAGTAATGCGATTAGCGGTCTCAAATGAAATATCGAACATTCAGCGTTTAGGTCCTGAATAGGGGGAGAAAGGAAAGGAAATCAATTTCAAAAGCAGGAGGGAAAAAGGCGATAAGCGTGTAATAAAAATAGAGAGACAGAGGAGAGGAGGATGAGAGACAGGCAAAGCAAGGCTCGGGAAGAGATCTACCCAGCTTGTGTTCATGGATGGGGGGGGGGGTAGGTAAGAGATGAAAAAAAAAACTTTTTTAGAAATTAGTTTGAATGAGAAAGCTGGGAAATAACATTTGGTCGCCACAGCAACGGGGTTTGGGTGGAAAGAGGGAGGTGGGGGCTGGGAGCAGAAAAAGGGGTTGGCCAAGCCTAAGGAGGGCCTTTCACTTTCTGCCCCCAACAGCCTGCTTCCATAAAACACAGGAAGTTGAATTACAAGGAGTCTGAGGGTGGGCTTTCACCCTGCCCCCACCCACCCGAGGTGGGAGAGTCGTAATGGACTAATTATCTGGCTAGCAGAGGCAGTGGCGGCAGTCACAGGAGAGAGGGCCTGGGCTGTCACATACCAGGCTCTAGACTAAATAACAACATCTCACACCTGCAGCTTTATGAGCTCTCAATGGGAGGAGCAGTGAGCCACCCCTCCCTCCTCTGTCCCCTTTGCTTCTCCCCATGCACTTGAGGCAGGCTGCTGGGCGGGGGCGCGCCAAAATGGGAGGCGAGGGAAAGGGTGGTTCAACTTGCTGAAGCCCTGGCCTATTATCAAATCTTGCAACTTGCAGGCAACATCTCTTGCAGGCAACATCTCTTGCAGGCAACTACATCAGTGTGCCCTCTCTTGGGCCCTGGGGTATTTCTGCAGGTTTGTCAGCAAGGCAGGCAAACTGGGCCATTAAATATGCCCCCTGCTCTCATAGGTGAGCAGACTTGTCTGCACCTGCATTTCCTAGCTCAGATTCCGTGGCTCTCCATATACCAGGGCTGCCTTCGAGTCAGAGGGCAGACTTCACTAGTGGGTCCTCTTATGCCTTTGAAGACAGTGCAGGAAGGAGTTCCCTCAGCATATTTCTCTGCTCTATCCTGTTTGTGGCTCCCCTTCACACTGGGCCAGCCCTTTCTGCACCACTTGGTCTGTGAGGTGACCCTAGAGCTCCGAGTCTACCTCTTTTGCAGAGACACAGCTGCATCCTGAGAAGAAAGCAAGCAAGCCATGAAGGAGCTGCTGGCTTATCGAGGGGGTGAAATCCTTTTTCCACTCCCAGAGTCTTCTGGTCCCATGGCCACTCCAAGGGCAATCAGAGGTTCCTGGTCCACATGCAGGCCAGCTCACCTAGGCAGGAGAAGCTAAAAGGTGGTGGGCAGCCTAGAGTGGGAGAAAAAGCAAACAAGCTGTTTGGGGCCTGCCCTGGACCCTTCCCAGGGGCAGCCTGGAATGACCATTACAGGGCCACTTCTTGCGGCACCACGAGCCATTAAAAAAGGAGTGCTCAGGGAGCCATCAGCCCAAGCACAGATGACTTCTCCAGATGTGGCAGTGGGACAGGATGTGGAAGCCCCCAACCCTAACTCTACAGACAAAACATTCCCGTCCCAACCATCTTCAGAAAGCCCAGAGCCCAGAGCCCCTCTTACAGATAGTTTCTAGATCATTTAGCAGGAGGCAATGTTTATTTTTGAACATGTTTTCTTTTCCATCTCTTGCCTTCCTTTTCCCTTACTCATCCTTTCTAAACTCAAAGCTGTATAAGGGCTGCTGTTGGTTATCAATGCCAACCTCTGAGGCTGCAATAGGTTGCATGCTTTGTTTGTCTTTACTGCATCCTTTAGTGAGGGCACATGCACACATTATTTGCTCAGACCTCCATGGGTGGAGCATGTGTACAAGGCAAGAGAGTGTAGACTAAGTCGAGCGGTGGTGCAGCGGGTTAAGCACACGTGGCGCAAAGCACAAGAGTATAGACTGTTAGAAGTTACCTAAGTTTGGAGCAAAATTTGAACTACATTGCAGATTCCCTACTTTCTAGAGAGGGTACGCTAGTCAAAGACGCTTCTTGGGTGTTACATTTCTGCTAAGAAAGCGAGATCAGGGGAGTTGGGTGGTAGTGCAGTGGGTTAAGTGCAGGTGGTGCAAAGCGCAAGGACTGGGCGTAAGGATCGTGGTTTGAGCCCCCGGCTGCCCACCTGCAGGGGCGTCACTTCACAAATGGTGAAGCAGATCTGCAGGTGTCTATCTTTCTCGTCCCCTCTCTGTCTTCCCCTCCTCTCTCCATTTCTCTCTGTCCAGTCCAACCATGATGACATCAATAACAATAGCAATAATAATATCTACAACAATAAAAAACCAAGGGCAGCATAAGGGAATAAATAAATAAATAAATAAAATTATAAAAAATAAAAAAAGAAGAAAGTGAGATCAGGGGCTAGTGCTCAGAGAGGGCTGTACTTGGTTCTCTGTCTATTCAGAGATCTCAGTTCAGTGCTATGTTTAGTTATCACCTCATCTCCTGTCAAGAGTTTTTCTCTTTCATAAAATAGAATCTCCCAGTCCTTAAATGACCAATTCAACCT